>NW_025745691.1:5000-261423 GCF_021184085.1 Oncorhynchus gorbuscha | reverse complement strand
AGTCCCACAACACAGCAGAAGCCTCATTCAAGTTTCTAAAGATGGTTGACATCTACTGGAAGCCCTAGGAAGTGCAACCTCATTCATATCCCAATGTGAATTCAATAGGTCCTGGGTTGAAAATATACCAAACTCAGATCTCTCACTTTCTGTTTTGATTTCTTCTAAGGTTTTTGCCTTCCATATGAGTTCTGTTATACTCACAGACATAATTCAAACAGTTTTTGAAACTTCACTGAGTGATGTCAAACACATCAACTACTTTGATATCTGACAATGACCTCTGCCAAAATTCTAACATGTGACTAGTTTTAGGAAATTAGGCGTACTTCACAGACGAGCCATATGAACATAAACTTTTTTTTAAAATCAAAATGCGTTTTTTGGCAGAAATGCCTTCTGGAACATGTGAACTGTCATGCGCCTTAATAACTAACTTGTATGCCATCTGAAAATACAAATACAATTGTTAAATTATGAGCCTAGTTGGTTTAGCCATGGAAAAAGAGAAGAACCTTCCCCCTAGCTGTGATTGACTGAGATAATGGCTGGGCTGGACATGCCGAGAAATCAAATTGGTCTGCCATGTAGCTCTCTTCTGTCTATAACATGAACTAGTCAGCATTTGTACTGATCCTTTCTAACGTGGCTTTAAAAAAAAAGATATCCAAGTGTTGCTCTCCACTTTCTGGAGGACTGAGTTTTGAAATCAGCCTGGTAGAATTAGAGTATGATAGCTAAGGAGATGGAGAATATTCTGATCTTCGATTGCAAATATGCAGATGAAGTCTAAAAGAGAACACACATAAGGCACATAAAACACCTGTCTCTGGATTACATCTTCAAACTACAACCATTGGATTCCTTGACAGAGAGGGAGAAGCATCCATCCATCTATACAAGTAAGATAGTCCAGCTAGCTGCATTCAGATAATACACATTTCTAATTTTAATCCAGCCGCTTTGTCAGATTTCAAAAAGGCTTTACGGCGAAAGCACAACATGCAATTATCTGAGGACAGCTCCCTACACACGAGCACACAAAAATTGTCCAACCAAGCATAGGAGTCACGAAAGTCAGAAATAGTAATAAAATAAATCACTGACCTTTGAAGATTTTCATCTGGTTGCAATCACAAGGGTCCCAGCTACATAACAAATGCTCCTTTTGTTCGAAAAAGTCCATCTTTATATCCAAAAAACTCAGTTTGCTGGCGCGTTTTGTTCAGTAATCCACTGGCTCAAAGATGGTCAAAACATGCAGACGAATAAATCCCAATAGTACCGGTAAAGCTTGTCGAAACTTGTGAAACGATGTTCATGTTCATAACTAATCCTCAGGGTGTCAATTATCGAAATAATCAAGAATATTTCAACCAAACAGTAGCGTATTCAACAGAAAGGAAAAAGAACAAAGGGTGTGCATACAGTCACGTGCGTAAACCAGTACTGCATGATTCCATAGTCCCCTGACCAAAGGTCTCATTCCTCTTCATTTTTCAGAAAACAAGCCTGAAACCATGTCTAAAGACTGTTGTCATCTAGTGGAAACCATAGGGACTGCAGTCTGGGCCCGAACCCATTACATAGTCAATAGGCATTCAATGGAAAACCACTCGCATAAATAAAATCCCACTTCCTGGATGGATTTTCCTCGGGTGTCATATCAGTTATGTTATACTCACAGACATTGGTTTAACAGTTTTAGAAACTTCAGAGTGTTTTCTTTCCAATGCTACCAAGTATATGCTTACCCTAGCTTCCGGGTCTGAGTAACAGGCAGTTTACTTTGGGCATGTCATTCATCCGAATACTGCTCACTTTCACAATTTTTTTTTTACAGAAAGTAATTTTCATTTCAAGTTAAAGCGTATTGTTAGGTAATTAGCTAACTTTGGCTGGCGGGCTCGCATACTGGCTTGCTGGCTAACATTACTTGCAGTGGTGATTTTAGTATGTAAATCTCTTTGGGGAAAAAAAATATAATTGCATGCCAGCAAAGCCATTACACAACACAACACTAAAAAATACATTAATTGCACTATAATGGTGGCAAACTGTGCCCACAAACTGTTAGGGCCTACATACATTTGTCCCAACATCTTACCACTGCTACACCTGGCTATCAGCAGAGCCTTGTCTGGCATTCAGTCTCATTTACTACCTTTTAAAGAAACATATCTGATATGGCTCACTTGCTTAAACAAATGTGGTTTCTAATGAGAATTAAGATGTACATACAATGGCATAAGGGGACGATGAACGGATAAAATGCAATCCGTAATTTCGATTAATACATTAATGAGCGAGCTAGGACTGACGTATTCAATAGAACTATTTGTTGAGCACTTTTGAAACGTACAGTGACAGAATTTAGAACATGGGCCGTTCTTACAATGTTCTGTAGCCACACCAAGTCAGACCAGTAGGATAAATAAAGGGGGCATATAAGCTGACAATGAAAGCTCTTACAAAATGGATGATTATATTTCTCTAAAACAGTTTATAGGCTGCATGTGCACCATCAAGTCAGAACAATAGGCAAAATTAAGAGGGGTAAATAGCCCAAATTATTAGGGTTACTAACAGCTTACTACACAACATTCACTTAGTATTACTTTCTTAGCTACAATATACATATTACCCTGGCATATTACAATTTATGCAGCAGCATACAATACATTTTTTGACTCACCTAAGTGTGCTGAGCTCATTGAACTCCTTTGTGGCAAAATTTTGTCATCAAGGTCTGGCATTCTTTGGATTTATGGTGCTTTCAAGGACTGTGAACTAGGGAAAAAACAAGGTTGAATCATGATGATGTCATTGATCTTCAGTTCGTAGCTCTAGAAAGAGGCCCGAGTTTCCGACTTACATTTTTGAGTTAGATGACCTTTCAAAATATATTTCCCAGCCAGAGCTTGTTTTTTCATGAATTACCAGTTGTCTTGAACTCACTGAAGTCAACGTTTCACAGTTCCGTGTTAAGTTGTTTTGAGCGAAGGAACAAATCATGCTTAATTGACAGCCAATGTTGAATGTTTATCATTTTAAACATGGAAATGTCAGTTGGTCACATATGAATCTCACGCTTCTGTTCAATATCAGTCCATTAAGCTTCTTTCTCTGCATAACATATTTCTGTACAGGTAGTTATTATCTCTGTAATGATGATTGCATTTGGAAATTAACAAGAGCTCCTCAGAATCAGCAATTATGTAATTACTAATCAACCCATGACTGGCCTCCTGATAACAAGCAGCCATCACAGAGTGGAAAATATTAGTCCCTATGTTTCAAATGATATTAAAGAGATTTAAAGTGCATGGTGTCTTGATATTATTACTGATAAACTACTTATACAGTGCATTCGGAAAGTTTTCAGACCCCTTGACTTTTTTCCCCATTTTGTTACATTACAGCCTTATTCTGAAATGGATTAAATAGTTATTACCTTATCAATTTACACACGATACCCCATAATGACAAAGCAAAAACAGGGTTTTAGAAACATTTGCAAAATTAATTAAACATTTAAAAAGTATTCAGACCCTTTACTCAGTACTTTGTTGAAGCACCTTTGGCAGCGATTACAGCCTCGAGTCTTCTTGGGTATGACTCTACAAGTTCCAAACTTCTTCCATTTAAGAATGATGGGGGCCATTGTGTTCTTGGGGACCTTCAATGCTGCAGAAATGTTTTGGTACCCTTCCCCAGGTCTGTGCCTCAACACAGTCCTGTCTCTGAGCTCTACAGATAATTCCTTCGACCTTGTGGCTCTGACATGCACTGTCAACTGTGGGACCTTATATAGACAGGTGTGTGCCTTTCCAAATCATGTCAAATCAATTGAATTTACCACAGTTGGACTCCAGTCAAGTTGTTGAAATGTCTCATCAATGGAAAAAGAATACACTGGAGCTCAATTTCGAGTCTCGAAGTGCACAATTTGCTTAATTATATCAATGACGCATCAGTTATTACTATGGCAATTCAAGATGGCACTACCCATACTTCTAATAAACGTTGTTAAAAATTGATATGTTTCAATGTTAAATGCACATTTTGTATTACATCTCTTTGCTTAGCTTTACTTGCTAAAGTGTTTCCATTCCCCTTTAAGACCTACAATTACATTTCCATAAGAGTAGCTTACAGATATTTATTTTGGTAAAATTAGTCAAACATTAAGCGCTCTTCCTTTGGTAACTACTCTGTACTTCTTCCAACAAACTGTGTGTTGGAAAAGGAGGACACGTTAGTAATAGAATACTAGATTGCCATTTTCTGAGTTTGAAAGTCTATTAACCCCAAGTCGCAGGTTCATTTTAGACCATGATATGGCTCCATCTTGTCTCCGACTGTGTCTGATCGACGGAGAGCCTACGTACACTCATAACCACCAAATTAATTCATCAAATTTTCTCATTTGTATTTGATATGTTCAGTTGCCCTTATTTTTTATTGGAGTCATGTTTTATGCCTGATACAAACCCATTTACATTTACATTTAAGTCATTTAGCAGACGCTCTTATCCAGAGCGACTTACAAATTGGTGCATTCACCTTATGACATCCAGTGGGACAGTCCCTTAACAATAGTGCATCTAAAACTTAGGGGGGGGGGGTGGGGTGAGAGGGATTACTTAACCTATCCTAGGTATTCCTTAAAGAGGTGGGGTTTCAGGTGTCTCCGGAAGGTGGTGATTGACTCCGCTGTCCTGGCGTC
This sequence comes from Oncorhynchus gorbuscha, assembly GCF_021184085.1. Taxonomy (NCBI): domain Eukaryota; kingdom Metazoa; phylum Chordata; class Actinopteri; order Salmoniformes; family Salmonidae; genus Oncorhynchus; species Oncorhynchus gorbuscha. The sequence goes on along the minus strand of NW_025745691.1, from coordinate 256,694 downwards.
GTGAGGGAGTTTGTTCCACCATTGGGGGGCCAGGGCAGCGAACAGTTTTGACTGGGCTGAGCGGGAGCTGTACTTCCTCAGTGGTAGGGAGGCGAGCAGGCCAGAGGTGGATGAACGCAGTGCCCTTGTTTGGGTGTAGGGCCTGATCAGAGCCTGGAGGTACTGAGGTGCCGTTCCCTCACAGCTCCGTAGGCAAGCACCATGGTCTTGTAGCGGATGCGAGCTTCAACTGGAAGCCAGTGGAGAGAACGGAGGAGCGGGGTGACGTGAGAGAACTTGGGAAGGTTGAACACCAGACGGGCTGCGGCGTTCTGGATGAGTTGAAGGGGTTTAATGGCACAGGCAGGGAGCCCAGCCAACAGCGAGTTGCAGTAATCCAGACGGGAGATGACAAGTGCCTGGATTAGGACCTGCGCCGCTTCCTGTGTGAGGCAGGGTCGTACTCTGCGGATGTTGTAGAGCATGAACCTACAGGAACGGGCCACCGCCTTGATGTTGGTTGAGAACGACAGGGTGTTGTCCAGGATCACGCCAAGGTTCTTGGCGCTCTGGGAGGAGGACACAATGGAGTTGTCAACCGTGATGGCGAGATCATGGAACGGGCAGTCCTTCCCCGGGAGGAAGAGCAGCTCCGTCTTGCCGAGGTTCAGCTTGAGGTGGTGATCCGTCATCCACACTGATATGTCTGCCAGACATGCAGAGATGCGATACCTGGTCATCAGAAGGGGGAAAGGAGAAGATTAATTGTGTGTCGTCTGCATAGCAATGATAAGAGAGACCATGTGAGGTTATGACAGAGCCAAGTGACTTGGTGTATAGCGAGAATAGGAGAGGGCCAAGAACAGAGCCCTGGGGGACACCAGTGGTGAGAGCGCGTGGTGAGGAGACAGATTCTCGCCACGCCACCTGGTAGGAGCGACCTGTCAGGTAGGACGCAATCCAAGCGTGGGCCGCGCCGGAGATGCCCAACTCGGAGAGGGTGGAGAGGAGGATCTGATGGTTCACAGTATCGAAGGCAGCCGATAGATCTAGAAGGATGAGAGCAGAGGAGAGAGAGTTAGCTTTAGCAGTGCGGAGCGCCTCCGTGATACAGAGGAGAGCAGTCTCAGTTGAATGACTAGTCTTGAAACCTGACTGATTTGGATCAAGAAGGTCATTCAATGAAGGCCTACAATGAGATTGGCATTTTTGTGCCTAAATTTCGGGAGCAGCCTGGGACTATAGAAATTGAGAAATTCTGAAATCGCTTTGCCTGTAAATAGATATTTATTTAGCCTTTGAGGAACTGAGGGTAACTGTAACAAGCTTGACAGTGTGGCAATGGGTGGCAGGTAGCCTAGTGGTTAGAGCATAGTACCAGTAACTGAAAGGTTGCTTGATCGAATCCCCGAGTTGACAAGGTAAAAACCTGTCGTTCTGCCCCTGAACAAGGCAGTTAACCCACTGTTCCCTTGTAGGCCTTCATTGTAAATAAGAATTTGTTCTTAACTGGCTTGCCTAATTAAATGAAGGTACAAGATACACTCCTCCTTTTGGACTCAAGTAATTCAATCCCCTGTGTGGGATTGAAATCACAGCCAGGTTTTGTGTTGGTTTCTATATGTTTCTATGTTGTGTGTGTGCGCATGTGTGGAATGTTTGTGCATTTCTCTTGCCTGTGTGCTCACCTTACCACATACGACTGTTCCTCTGCTATCTCCTTTGCCGTGATGCCCTCTCCCCTGCTGCACATTGACACTGATAGCAGAGCACACCCCTCTTGGATCGATAGCCCTCATCTCACACCTCCAATGAAGAAATGAACACTGTTTTCAGACATGCTACTGCTCTGAATTGGAACTGAGTATTGGTGATGAGTGGCACCTTTTTTAATCCACTGGCAGAAAGAGCCTTCATCAGGGAAATGGTTCATCCCTCCACACAGGCGCAACAGAAACAGACCCACATTCATGGATTTGCTACATCATTTTACAACTAAAGATTGTTGCCATAACCTGCAATGATTAGTTATGTAAGTCCGATGTGACCTCACCAAACACGTGTAGATTGTACATCAGTGGGTTTTCCTCAATGTTTCTTTCTTTGTTATGTCCAACAAAACCCCCTCTATCCTCAACGAATATGAGAAGGACTGATAGCATTTTTTGATCTAACATTTAGGAATTCATTGAGGGCCTGGGGTCATTTATTCCTGATTGGTGCAGTAAGTGTGATGCATGAGCAGTGGGACTGTCTTAGTAATGAAATCCCTACCTGTAGGTGGTTAGGCAAAGGAGATGGATCGATAGGGTTGGCTCCCTTAAGTGATTTGGACGGGCCGCATAATGAACACATAGAGTGCTGTGGGAAAGTCTGACAGCTGGGTGAGTGCCTGTGTCACTCATCATTCCTGTACTGACCCCTGTAGCCTGTAGAGTCTTAGCTTCAGATCTGTTCAATATGCCTGAGCTGAAGCACTAGGTCTCAACGGTTCAGGGTTGTCATATCTCAGAGTAACAGTACACAGTACGTGTAAGGCTATGTTGCACATTGTACAATTCTTTATGTGGCATATAACATCAATGTTAAATCTGCATTGGGCAGAATCGCTGACTTCAAAGTGCCTGTTCTGGCCCCTTATTTTGTCACATGTGCTGAACACTCAAATCAATTCTACCCACTGAACTTAGGAAATACTGCAATGCAGACACACTGTAAATATGTGTTGTGAAAGAACACTCACTGCTGAACACAGGTATTTCCATACAATTGATTGATCCCCATACATTGGGCTGTGCCCCTGTGACAGTACTAAAACCTGTTGTATTTATATGTAAAATGTTAAACATAATGTGGTTACAGTCTCTGTGGAACTGGAAAAATAAATGTGCCTCATGCCATTGTTATGTTCTCTGCTCAAATACTAATCTGGGGTTGTTTATTCAGCACACTGCAACATTTTGTATTTTCTGCATTGTATTGTTCTTGAACTGTTCCTTGCCCCTCTACAGTGTCTCGACTAGCCTTATTATTTACATACCTACCCAGCACAACATCTATCCTTTCATTTTGTTCTCTTTACATGTTGTTGTCTGTTCCCCCATCCAACACATTATCAAGCCTGAACCCTAGCTACTGCACATACACAGTTTCCTTTACCTCATCTAGGTCGGACATAAACTCTAAAATCACAGAACATGGCTTCTGTTTCCTGTTTATCAGTGCATTGGAACAAGCCTCCTACTGTATACAAGCCATGACTAGGCTAGAGTGATGTTTGGGTCTGGCTCTCACTTAAAGGTGCTACACATAATTTATCCCCTATGTGGAAGCTAGGTGAATTGCAATAGCACTAGGCTGCATTCAAAACAAATCTCCCCCATCTCATTTCCCTGTAACATGTTGGAGCGTTAGCATTTTGCTTTCGGTTTTGGTTCACCAGCTTCAAACAGCTGTAACGTTTTTTTTAGTTTTTGTTATTGAAAATATACAATGTATTTCACAGCAATTTAGATGACAATATGTACTTGTTTTCTCACAAAATGAAATTGAGCAAATAGTGTAGAACTTTAGCAACCAGGAAATGGCAGAGATGAATAGTGTAAACTTTTAATCATATTTGCTGACAGCCTACAGTTAAATGTTGGCACCAGTAGAGTAGCTAACATAGATACATAAACCATGCCCCTCCACAAACACACTTTCTCCAATGTAAGTTACAAGGTGGTACCTATTTAAATTAGGTAAGAGAATATCATGTTATAATTTGTGTAGTAAAATGGGAGTTAGGGTGATGTCACCCTATCCCTTTAATAATCCCGCCTCCCAAATCCAAGTGTATGACATGGGGGAGGGGACCAGTTACTATGTGATCACTTTATCAATGTTGAAGCAACAGTAATGTTTCATACTTTGCTCATCATACTTTAATCTGGTTTCATTCAAATATCACACAATTTCATGAAAAACATGATTTTGACTGTTCATGACCTTTAAGTTCACAGCATTGGCAAAAACATGAAGGATGTTGGTCATAAGGGCATCTTAAAATACATTTCCACTGTATTAAAACCCTAACGATAAAGCAATAGGTCACTCTACATGTTATTTATAGAGAATGCAGCACAGGTGAGAAAGTGAAAGCAAGCAAACGTGAGGTTTTCTGTTATGCTGACTGCTAATGACTGAATCAGTTACCTATCAGTTACCTATTAAAGTTACCTATCAAATAAGTAGTATCAATATGTTATTGCCTCTCTCCTTTGTCGAACACATCTGAAGTTCACCTCAAGTGCAGAGGACTTGTAGAGGATGTTATTAGCTTCCTTGACTACAAGTGTTCTAATATAGCACTATATCATTACGCTAGTAACCTTTCTTCACACTTCTGCAAAAACATGATTAAGAGTATTTAGATAATCAAAATCATACAGCCTTTTCTAGTTTAGCAGAGGAGAAGAGCGATTGATTATTCAATACTATGCCCCCAAAAAATCTTTATTATAAGGCTTATAGAGAAACTGGATGCTAGTCTACCAGCCAGAGTAACAAGCGGTCCCTGCACCTGCTGTACATACTGTAGCCAACGGCGGTGCATGGAAAGAGAACCCAGGTCACTGGCATGAATGGCAAACAACCTATTCATCACGCCAATTGGGTTAATCTGCTAGTGAGGATGGCTTCAATACATAACCAGAGTGAAACTCAAGCCCTGTTTATACCTGGTGCTAACATGAGTTCTTTGTCCTGATCTTGTCCACATTCTGATTGTGCCCACATTTCCAGAAATGTGTCTACACATGGTATTAAAATGTCTCTGTTTTCTGTCCACTGTGTCTGCATTTGGACCAGACTTCCTGGTCCCTTCCTTTATGCAAATGTTATGTACATACAGTACATTTGACTTTCAACCAGACACCATCGTCAGATAAATGTAGTCGTGAAGCCATTGACAAATAGCCTTCAGCATTCCAGCCCTATAAAAACGCAATCCTGAATATTTACTCTCAAAGGTGCTGCATTTCATCAAAGCGCATGCCATGTATATTTATTATGTGCTGTTTTCAGCCAGTTCAGGATAAAGGCATTGGATGGACTTGTTCTTAATAAATTGGGTATAAAAGAGTGAGAAAAGTATGGGAATATGAATTGCAGAATGAGCATTTCAAGTGCAGAACACTTATTGGATATACATGGAATCAGGATTGGCTCGCAGTCGGCATTCCAATTCATCCCAAAGATTATCAAAGGGGTTGAGGTCAGGACTCTGTGCAGGCCAGTCAAGTTCTCCCACACTGATCTCGAAAAACCATGTCTGTATAGACCTCGCTATGTGCATGGGGGCATTGTCATGCTGAAACAGGAAAGGGACTTTCCCAAACTGTTGCCACAAAGTTGGAGACACAGAATTGTCTAGAATGTAATTGTATGCTGTAGCGTTAAGATTTCCCTTTACTGGAACTAAGGACAGCCCCAGACCATTATTCCTCCTCCACCAAACTTTACAGTTGACACTATGCATTGGGGAAGGGAGCTTTCTCTGGCATCCGTCAAACCCAGATTCGTCCGTTGGACAGCCAGATGGTGAATCGTAATTCATCACTCCAGAGAAAGTGTTTCCACTGCTCCAGAGTCCAATGGCGGCGAGCATTACACCACTCGTCGCATTTGGCATTGCGCATGGTGAATTTAGGCTTGTGTGCGGCTGTTCGGCCATGGAAAACTATTTCATATAGCTCTCAACGAACAGTTCTTGTGCTGAATTTGCTACCGGAGGCAGTTTGGGACTCAGTAGTGAGTGTTGTAACAGACGATTTATACACGCTTCAGCACTCGGCGGTCCCGTTCTGTGAGCTTGTGTGGCCTACCACTTCATGACGTTGTTGTTCCGAGACGTTTCCACTTCACAATAACAGCACTTACAGTTGACCGGGGCAGCTCTAGCAGGGCAGAAATTTTACGAACTTACTTGTTGGAAAGGTGGCATCCTATGACGGTGCCATGTTGAAAGTCACTGAACTCTTCAGTAAGGCCATTTTATTGCTAATGTTTTGTCTATGGAGATTGCATGGCAGTGTGCTCGATTTTATACACCTGTCAGCAATGGTTGTGTCTGAAATATCCAAATCCACAATTATTGACGCCCCTAAAGATTATTATAAATAAAGTAGTCAGAAATGTTGTATTTTGTCCCATATTCCTAGAATGCAATGACTGTATCAAGATAGGGACTCTACAAACTTGTTTGGATGCATAGGCAGTTCATTTTGTTTGGGTTTCATATTATTTTAGGCCGAATAGAAATTAATGGTAAGTGATTTGTGTCATTTTCAAGTCCCTTTTATTGTAAATAAGAATGTAATAGGTTTCTAAATGTCACGACTTCCGCTGAAGTCGGTCCCTCTCCTTGTTCGGAGAGCGTTCGGCGGTCGACGTCACTGGTCTTCTAGCCATCGCCGTTCCACCTTTCATTTTCCTTTTGTTTTGTCTTGGTTTTCCGCACACCTGGTTCACGTTCCCTCATCTGACTAAATGTATATTACCCTCTGTTCCCCCCATGTCTGTGTGTGGAATTGTTTGTTTGTTACCTGTGGTTCGCATCAGGCTTGTTTGCGCCAGGTGTGTTGTTTGACCCGTGGGTTTAGTTTATTGTGCCGTTTTTTGGTTTAGGGCCGATGCCGATACCAATACCAATTTTAGGGTGTCAAGGAGGCCGATGGATGATATTTCAGGCCAATATTAAAAAATATTTTACGACAAAATTTCCCAAAGACAGCCATGTATGCATTAATGCAGCAATTTTTAAATCAAACAATACATTTGACTTTGTTTTTACCAATCTAAATACATAACGGTAATCATTTTATTTGGTAAATCTCTTGATAAACTGGGTAAATTAAAATGAAATAGGCCTACTCACAATACAGGTGAATGCATATTCAATAGGAGCGTTGAGTTATTGAGCTTGCTCTGGCTGATCAGTGGAGTCTAGGGTGGTACAGATGAAACAATCTGTTTGCCTTCCAGTTAGAACTTGTAAATAGAATACTGATCAACAACATTTGCATATAAATGTCACAACCTTATGGAAGGACATCATATAGGCACTGCTGTTAGTTTGAGAATATAAAAGAGGATCTACTCAATGTGGGCAGCAGGTAGCCTAGTGGTTAGAGCATTCGGCCAGTAAACGGAAGGCTGCAAGATTGAATCCCTGAGCTGACAAGGTAAAAATCTTTTGTTTTGCCCATGAACAAGGCAATTAAACCACTTTTCCTAGGCCGTCATTGGAAATACTAATTTGTTCTTAATCTTGTAACTACCCATCCCGGATCCGGGAGAATTGTCATCAACTGACACTATGTAGCATAACGCAACGAACAAAGAATCTTACTAGAAAATATTTATATTCGTGAAATCACGTGAAATATATTCAAACACAGCTTAGCCTTTTGTTAATCACCCTGTCATCTCAGATTTTGAAAATATACTTTACAGTCAAAGCAAGACAAGCATTTGTGTAAGTTTATCGATAGCCTAGCATAGCATTATGCCTAGGTAGCAATCTGGTCACGAAAATTAGAAAAGCAATCAAATTAAATAATTTACCTTTGATGAGCTTTGGATGTTTTCAATCACGAGACTCCCAGTTAGATAGCAAATGTTGGCTATCAAACTGGGAGTCTCGTGAGTGAAAACATCCGAAGCTCATCAAAGGTAAATAATTTAATTTGATTGCTTTTCTGATTTTCGTGACCAAGTTACCTGCTGCTAGCTGGACAAAATGCTATGCTAGACTATCGATAAACTTACACAAATGCTTGTCTAGCTCTGGCTGTAAAGCACATTTTGAAAATCTTAGATGACAGGGTGATTAACAAAAGGCTAAGCTGTGTCTCAATATATTTCACTTGTGATTTTCATGAATAGGAATATTTTCTAGGAATATTTATGTCCGTTGCGTTATGTTAATTAGTGTCAGTCGATGATTACGCTCCTTCATGCAGGAAGGGGAGTCACTAGAGGTTAAACAAATGTTAAATAAAAAATGCAATTGAGTCAAATCATGATTTGTGATCACGGATGTTCATGAAACTAGTATTTCTAGTCATTTTCCATAATCAGGAAAAAATAAAAAATTCAGCTCATCTCGAAACAATTCAGCTGCCAGGACCAAATTCGAAACAACTCAGTTGGCAAATTCGGCTACAGTATCTGTCAAGAAATGTGTAGGTTGTACCTTGATCCTACTGCTACAATTGGATAGAGCATGGCTGAAAGACCACTCCCTTTCACATCTCTCTCCATCGCTCATATCACCTGGTGCTGTTGTTAGGAATATTATGAATAAATGACTAAACAATATCCTCACTTTAAATAGAACTGTAACTAAGTAAACATATACTCTGTTTTATTATATCTGATTAACAATATGAGTTCATAAGAAGGGATTATGTGGCATGAACAAGGAGTAATTAAATATAACAAACACCATTCCAAGCTAGTCTGGAGAGGAGTAGGTTAAGTAAGCAGATAGGGTCGTTAACCTATGGTTGAACCGACCAAACTGAGCTCTGGGGTGTTTTAGATAAGGCAGTGAGTGCATTCCTAGGTTTTCTGTTAATTAGAACTGTCAGCTAAGTGGTGATCGATAATGGTGAGGGGTCAAGAGTTAATTCAGTTATGTTGTGTGACCTGTGAGTGTGTTAGTGAGTTGGAATGAACTTTTAAACTCACTTAATTCTAGGTCAGGAGGAGGGGATTCATTCCAGAAGCAATGACATGACGTCATGTTTATTGTATATAAACTGTTGCTCGTGGTAACGTGGCAGCGCGCTCCGAGAATAAATTCTGTTACCTGCTTATTGATAAGACTGGTCTCCGTCTATTTTATGCAAACAAGAATCTTACAAATTCTCATAAAATAGATTACGGGAATTCAATTCATGAAAACATATTGGAAGAACTAAATTACAGTAACAGCTGTTTACTGCTACTATGAGAACTAGCGTAATGGCGTTGATATTTGCTACCAAGCAAAAATCAACATGTGCATAATAGCAAACAACGAGAGCGAGGATAGGAAAAAATAATAAATGACAATGCACATTTTGTCTGAATAACTCAAATCATCCCACAAGTGATAACGCGTGCGCTGACCTACAGCTTTCTTGGTCCATAAACATGCAGGAAGATTCTTAGGTAGCTACACCTATTGCATTTTAAAACACTTCCTTCTTTTTCCATTATGACAATGATCTAAAACGACTATTAACCGTCAGTTTACGGATACGATTCACCAGTAAAGTCAGATGGTTCGCTGTCGAAAATGCATGGTGCATGTACAGAATGATACCCAGCAAATGTTAGCTAGCTAAGTTGGCTTTTAGCTCCTATCTGATATCTTAGCACCATATTTATCTCGCCAGATAGCTAGCATAGTAGCTAATATAGATAGCTAGCTAACACCACAGATGAAAGGGTTAGTTCTTGTCATCTTTGCTATTAGGTCACATAGCTACCTGCAAAGCTAGCTTGCTTACTGCATGCACATCCAATAATTATTATTGAATTAACTCTTTAACTGGCAGCTCAACTGGGCAATTGAACACATTTTGACAACCATACTTTGGCATTTTATCATCTCAACCAATGCCATTTAGTAACATGATAATGTGGTTTATTTGCAACATAAGTTTGATTTTTGGTCACTGTGTCAATTCATTTATTTCTCATTACTGCACCTTTATGTTGGAGAATGAGCTAGCTTGCTGCTGCTGATTTTCCAAACCAGACATTCCACAGCATTGTGCAGGCGTGAGTGCCATATGGTACAGCAGCAGCTTTGCTATGTACTGTAGAAGGAATATTGGCTAAGCCAATAGAGAAGGCCCGATAGCCAATAGACTAGAAAAGGCCAATATCAGTCCGATATTTCAGCTCGGCCATTCTCAAACCATGAAATACGGATATGTGAATAATGATGATTGAGAAAGATACAGAGGGTCAAAGTTCTACCCCAAGACATGCTAACCTCCCCTCTTATTGATAATGGTGAGATGTCAGCATGTATTGGGAGTATGACCAAAACCTAACCTTTTTGATTACTTTATTTATAAGAATCTTTAGGGGTGTCAATAATTGTGAACTCTACCTTTTTTTGTGAAAAAAGTATTACTTGTTTAATTAAACCTCTTGGGTCGACCCGGGACGCATGCGTCCCATCTAGACATCTGGAAATGCAAATACGCTACGCTAAATGCTAATAGCACTCGTTAAAACTCAAACGTTCATTAAAACACACATGCAGGGTACTGAATTAAAGCTACACTCGTTGTGAATCCAGCCAACAAGTCAGATTTTTAAAATGGTTTTCGGCAAAAGCATGAGAAGCTATTATCTGATAGCATGCAACAAAATAACAAAATAATTAGCATAGTCGGCGCTACACAAAACGCAGAAATAAAATATAAAACTTTGTTACCTTTGACGATCTTCTTTGTTGGCACTCCTAGATGTCCCATAAACATCACTATTGGGTCTTTTTTTAGATTAAATCGGTCCATATATAGCCTAGATATCGATCTATGAAGACTGTGTGATCAAGGAAAAAAACAGTGTTTTTTTTTTATTAAAAAAGTTGACGATAAACTTTCACAAAACACTTCGAAATACTTTTGTAATGCAACTTTAGGTATTAGTAAACGTTAATAATCTATCAAATTGATCACGGGGCGATGTATATTCAATAGCTCGACGTCTTCAAATCATGTTCAGAAATTTCTACTCCAGAACCTCCTGTCGGAGACCGGAGGAAATGGGCTGTCTCTTCTTCGTTTGACCAAGAAACAAAGCCTAGGCAATTGACAAGACTGGTGACATTGTGTGGAAGCTGTAGGAATTGCAATCTCGGCTCCAGGTAATGTGGTTTCCATTCAACAAAACATACAAGTGGCGCATTGATATATTTTCCAATTTTCACGTTCTCTTATAGTCACAGCCGTGTTTTAACCAGTTTTAGAAACGTCTGAGTGTTTTCTATCCACACATACTAATCATATGCATATACTATATTCCTGGTATGAGTAGCAGGGCGCTGAAATGTTGCGCGATTTTCAACAGAATGTTCGAAAAAGTAGGGGGTAGGATTAACAGGTTAAAACTACATTTCTTTCTCTGAGCTGCTCTGTATTTGTAAAAAAATACATAATTTCCCAATTTATTTTAGAATGCAATATAACTCAGTATTTGAATGATTTGTTTTATAGTCATTATTTCCAATCATTATTTTTTACCAGATAAGTTGACTGAGAACACATTCTCATTTACAGCAAAGACATGGGGATTATTAGGTGACCGTGATGGTTTGAGGGGCAGATTGGGAATTTAGCAAGGACACCAGGGTTAACACCCCTACAATAAGTGTCATGGGATCTTTAATGACCTCAGAGAGTCAGGACATCCGTTTAACATTCCACCCAAATGATGACAACCTACACAGTTCAGTGTCCCCAATCACTGACCCTTTTTTTAGACCAGAGTAAAGAGTGCCTCCTACTGGTCATTCAACACCACTTCCAGCAGAATCTGGTCTCCCATCCAGGGACTGAACAGGACCAACCCTGCTTAGCTTCAGAAGAAAGCCAGCAGTGGTATGCAGGGTGGTATGCTGCTGGCTTGGTGGCAAGGGTGTCAATCATTTTGGACTCCACTGTACATGTTTTATGGTTGATGTTCCTAAAGATTACTTTGTTTGTGTTGCTGGCTGATTGCTGCAGTGGACTGGATATTTACATTCTACCATGGCGAGCAATCACAATAACAACTTTGAGATCAATAAACTGCATCTTGGACTTGACTAGTGGAGAGTGACCTATTTATATGTTACAATTTGTTTGTGTACTGCAAAGACACCCTGAGATGTTCAATATGTACAGTATTAAACAGAGAACAGATGAATTTAACTGACTGTATTTCCTGGAATCTGTAAAGAAATCCATCCATTAATTAGCTCTTCCTCCATGAGAGCGGTACAATGAGCAGTGTTTATGACCCTAAACCAATAGCTCTACAGCAGGGGTGTTAAGCAGTTTTGTCACGCAATCATAAAACCACAGATGTGTCAGGTTTTGAGGGAGCGTGCAATTGGCATGATGACTGCAGGAATGTCCACCAGAGCTGTTGCCAGATCATTTTATGTTCATTTCTCTACCATATGGAGCCTCCAACATCGTTTTAGAGAATTTGGCAGTGCGTAAAACTGGACTCACAACCGCAGACCATGTGTACGTCGTTGTGTGGGCAAGAGGTTTGCTGATGTTAACGTTGTGAACAGGGTGCCCCAAGGTTGGCGGTGGGGTTATTGTATGGGCAGGCATAAGCTACGTACAATGAGCAGTGTTTATGACCCTAAACCAATAGCTCTACAGCAGGGGTGTTAAACACATTCCATGGAAGACCGAGTGTCTGCGGGTTTTTTTTTTTTTCCAATTAAGACTTAAACAACCAGGTGAGGGGAGTCCCTTACTAATTAGAAACCTTATTTCATCAATCAAGTACAAGGGTGGAGCAGAAACACTTGGCCCACTCTGGAATGAGTTTCACATATGACCTCAAGGTTTGACACTGTTTCACTAGTGCCCTTTATTTAACTAGGCAAGTCAGTTAATAAAAAACTATTATTTTCAATGATGGCCTAGGAACAGTGGGTTTAACCGCTTTGCTCAGGGCAGGATGACATATTTCTACCTTGTCAGCTCGGGGATTCAATCTTGCAACCTTTCAGTTACTAGTCCAACACTCTAACCACTCGGCTACCTGCCACCCAAAAAGCCTTGCACCACCAAGTTGGTTTCAGCATTTCGTTGTATGGCTATTAAAAAAGCACATTGTCGTTGCTTCAGAGTAACCCACATGAAAAAATACTATAGTATACTATCCAATGACCTACAGGAAGGTACTGTACAGCATCTGCTCTTTTCTATAACCTGTAGGGAACACAATATATGGTCTATACTTGGCATGTAGGTGGGGAATATGCAAAAATAATAGTGAGTTGCACTTCTAACCACATCGATGGATAGTACAATGTGTATATAGTAAGCACTACATGATCGAGGGATACTACAGTGTATATTATATTATTCTATACCATACCTGCCACCCAAACCATTTAGATATAGATAACACTGTTATATAAAGATTTACATCAGGCATTTGTTAAACCAAGATATGTGTTCCATGCATAAATATTGCCATGGAGGAGGGTTATAAAAAGATATTCGTCTCCTGGGAGACGGATGAGCATGGAGCTAGCTCATAAAATAAAATGGGGGATCCTGGGCAACTTTCTCCAAATCTCTTACTCAACTTCCTTTATTGATGTTCACTTTGTCCCTCTCACAGCTCCCCATAGAGTGGGCAAACAAACCTAGCAGATATACAGTGGGGCAAAAAAGTATTTAGTCAGCCACAGATTGTGCAAGTTCTCCCACTTAAAATGATGAGAGAGGCCTGTAATTTTCATCATAGGTACACTTTAACTATGACAGACAAAATTAGAAAAAAAAATCCAGAGAATCACATTGTAGGATTCTTAATGAATTTATTTGCAAATTATGGTGGAAAATAAATACAAAAATATTTTAGATATTCAGACCGTTTAATCAGTACTTTGTTGAAGGACCTTTGGCCGAATTTACAGCCTTGCGTCTTCTTGGGTATGACAATACAAGCTTGGCACACCTGTATTTGTGTGGTTTTGGGATGAGTCTCTGAATGCCCTTGAGTGGCCCAGCCAGAGCCCAGACTTGAACCCGATCTAACATCTCTGGAGAGACCTGAAATTAGCTGTGCAACGACGCTCCCCATCTAACCTGACAGACTTTGAGAGGATCTGCAGAGGAAAATTAAACTCCACGGCCCTCCTCCATCCCATCTGGGACATTTGACGTCAGCAGATGCTCCAGTGAGCATTACATAACAAGAAGATGAGGTGGTTGATCTGAAATGTTCCTCTGACTGACACCCACTCCCTGTGTCTGTCTGCCCAGCCTACTTCCTCAGCTGTCAGCCATCTTCCTTTCTACATATCTGCCACAGTGCTGTCTCCCTCCCTTTGGCCGGTCTAATGATTGTGACAGAGCAAAGGGGAGAGATAGAGATGGAGTTAAGAGAGGGAGAGGGCTCCAGAGAGGAGTGAGTCATTTGAAGAAGTGAGATAGTGGGAGGCACACAAAACTCATGTGTACCATTTTGCCATCTTTCTCTCTCCGTGCTCTGTTGTTCTTTCTGTAATTTCTGATATGCGGACCATTCTTTGAGTGATAAAATATATTTCCTAGAAGGGATTATCATGGATGAGTAAAGCACCAACCAAGCATATATTGGCAATTGATAATATTTGTGCTACCACCACATGCTACCACCACATTTTCTCATCGATCCCCTGGAATGGTCAAATCAATGAGTCAAATCAATGACTCATTTATCTATTTGCATGCACCACATGACGTAAAAGGATACAATCAAGTGATGCAGGGGGATTTGTGAAGCCAACCCAGTCAGTGGCCGTGACCGGATACCCATACTAGCATACTATATACTTAAAGTGCATGCTCACTTCAGAGTTTGATCTAGTAGAATTCACTCGTCTTTTCCGACTCACGTGTTTGACAACAGCTGATATTCAGATTAATTATGAAGTGCTGTACCAAAAGGAATGAATTTCGGGAATCAACTCAATCGCACATTAGATGACGCATTCAGAGTACTATTTACTATTTAGTGTGCTAGGATGTGTATTTGGATGGGTATCTTAAAGCGTTGACTTCAGCAAATACTCAGGCCTTTATTGAATAATGGCATTTCAATAAAGAGATTGAAGAGTCTGGAAAGGATTGGGGGGGGGCAATGACATTTAAAATACTTTTCCCAGGATTGGTTCCTTTTGCACTGTAGTTTGAATGGTCATGTATAGTAAGTGATAACATATTGCTAGAATTATCCATGTCGTCACTGTAATACTGTATATAGCATTGAAACGGAGGGATTCCTCAAATGTGTTTTTCAAACAACATACATTTTTTCATGAACTCATTCTGATATGGGGAGTGAACAAAATTCCTCATCGAAATACAGAATGGGGTAAAATGTGGTAAAATCATATCCTGAGGACAAAAGGAATGTAGATCCACTAGGGTTATGAGGTAAAAATGGCAAATGGTCAAATAAAGAGACACAGAGTGCTTAGTAAGGGTATTGCATCAGACTTGAACACAATGGATGTTCCCATCCCACACAATGTACTGAAATCACTGACCGAACCACATCCCCTGATTTATTATGGCTACTCACCTATAAAACTATTTTTATCCTTCACATGAAATCGAGAATCCTGTGAGCATTGTGGTAGTGCTCTACAAACAAGGTTCTATCTTTAGACACTGACATTTCAAATTGTAACTCTCAAACTTCTTATCCACACTGAACAAAAAATGAAATGCAACATGTAAAGTGTTGGACCCATGAGCTGAAACAAAAAAATCACAGAAATGTTCTACACCCACAAAAAGCTTATTTCTCTAAAATGTTTACATACCAAGATAATCCATCCACCTGGCAGGTGTGGTCTATCGAGAAGCTGATTTAACAACCTGATCATTATACATGTCACTTTTTGCTGGGGACAATGAAAGGCCACTCTTACATGAGCAGTTTTGTCATAAAACATCATAAAACCACAGATGTGTCAGGTTTTGAGGGAGCGTGCAATTGGCATGATGACTGCAGGAATGTCCACCAGAGCTGTTGCCAGATCATTTTAGTTCATTTCTCTACCATATGACGCCTCCAACATCGTTTTAGAGAATTTGGCAGTACGTAAAACTGGACTCACAACCGCAGACCATGTGTACGTCGTTGTGTGGGCAAGAGGTTTGCTGATGTTAACGTTGTGAACAGGGTGCCCCAAGGTGGCGGTGGGGTTATTGTATGGGCAGGCATAAGCTACGGACAATAAACACAATTGCATTTTATCTATGGCAATTTGAATGCACAGGGATACCGTGACAAGATTCTTAGTCCCATTGTTGTGCCAGTCATCCGCTGCCATCATCTTGTGTTTCAGCATGTTAATGCACGGCCCCATGTCGCAAGGATCTGTACATAATTCCTGGAAGCTGAAAATGTCCCAGTTATTCCATGGCCTGCATATTCTCCAGACATGCAAACCTTTGAGCATGTTTGGGATGCTCTTGATCAACGTGTACCACAGCGTGTTCTAGTTCCCGTGAATATCCAGCAACTTCGAAAATCCATTGAAGAGCAGTGGGACAACATTCCACAGGCCACAATCGACAGCCTGGTCACACCAGATACTGACTGGTTTTCTGATCCACGCCCCTATCTTTTTCTTAAGCTATCTGTCACCAACAGATGCATATCTTTATTCCCAGTCTTGTGGAATCCATAGATTAGGGCCTAAAGAATTTACTTAAATTGAATGATTTCCTTATATGAACTGTAATTTAATTGACTGATCTTTGAAATTGCATGTTTCGTTTATATTTTTGTTCAGTATATACATATCCTCCATCTGTACAAATACCAAATTACTTCTCTCATTTCCTGCTCTTCCACTGTGTTTCTGTTTGTGTGTGTGTGTGTGTCCTATTAAAGAGAAGTGATCAACCTACTGTTTAATGAGGGACTTTTTGACCTGTGAACAGAAGAGGCTTCCTGTCTCTCTGAGGCTGCTGAGATTTCTCTAAGGGAAGACAGCCAGTCATAGCTGCAGCGAAAGAGACATTTGTCTGTAAATAAAATCAGTGAAGGTCAGATCCTTCCCCCGCTCTGCACTGCAATTAGAGCTGAGCGGGCGGCACGGGGCGGGCGGCACGGCTCTGACCCCTGATTCTCCCAGTCCAACCCCACGGGACCTGATGAATAGCAGAGAGGCTGTGTGGGAGGCAGATTCAATGGGATGGGTAGCTTGAGCTTGTTTTCATGTTGTATTGTGACTAAGAATGAGAGAAGTTGATGGACATTTTGTCTGATTTTCCTCAGTCTCCATCCCAACTGATATGACTCATTAATTGACAGCACTGTTAGAGAAATTGCTGCTTGGCCAGCGTTGTCTTAATCAAAGCCTTGATTGTATGCCTGGGTACCTAGACAGCTCAGCTAACTGCAGACTGTACAGTATCAGGGTCGTTCCACCAATTCGGTGCATTTTGAGAAGTGTAAAAACTGGTTTTCCCATCTCAAGAGGTTTCAAATAAAAAACATTCTATAGTAAATTCCTAGTGCCAAAAAAAGTAGCAAGGTTGACTAACAGGGTTGACGATTCCTTTCACACCACCTGATATAGAGGTCCTGGATGGCAGGGAGCTTGGCACCAGTAATGTCCACGACATCCTCTGTAGCGCCATGCGATTGAGGCCGTTGCTGTTGTCATACCAAGCAGTGATGCAGCCAGTCAAGATGCTCTCAATGGCACAGCAGTAGAATCTTTTGAGGATTTTAGGGCCCATGCCAAAGTTTTTCAACCTCCTGATGGGGGAAGAGGAGTTGTCGTGCCTTCTTCATGACCGTGCACATTTTTTTTGGACCACTTTAAGTCTTTAGTGATTTGGCCCCCGAGGAACTTAAATGCTGTCTTATCATAGGCTGTAGGCTGTCTTATCATAGCCGGTGATCAGGCCAACCACCGTCGTATTGTCAGCAAATTTGATGATGGTGTTGGAGTTGTGTGTGGCCTCACAGTCATGGGTGAACAGGGAGTACAGGAGGAGGCTAAGTACACACCCCTGTTGAGGGTCAGTGTGGCGTAGGTGATGTTTCCTACCCTCACTACCTGGGGTCGGCTTGTCAAGAAGTCCAGGATCCAGTTGCAGAGGGAGTTCAGTCCCAGAGTCCTAAGCTTGGTGATGAGCTTGGAGGAGACAATGGGGTTGAGCACTGAGCTGTAGTCAATGATCAGCATTCTCACATAGGTATTTATCTTATCTTGGTGGGTGAGGGCAGTGCGGAGTGCAATTGAGATTGCGTCATCTATGGATTTGTTGGAGCGTATGCAAATTGGAGTGGGTCTAGGGTGTCTGCAATAATGGGGTTGATGTGTGCCATAACCAGCCTTTCAAAGCACTTAGAGTTCTTGAGAACAGGAATGATATGATAGTCATCTTAAAACATGTGAGGATTACAGATTGGGATGAGGAGAGGTTGAAAATGACGGTGGTGAACATACCTGCCAGCTGTTCTGCGCATGCTCTGAGAACGTACCCTGGAATCCTATCGGGCCCCGCAGCCTTGTGGGTATTGACCTGATTAAAGACTTTACACACGTTTGCCTCGGAGAGCGAGATCACCCAATCTTATGGATCGGTTACGGCTTTCACACCCGGCACGATGTTGTTATTGTCAAAGTGTGTATAAAGTGCATTGAGTTCGTCTGGTTTAGAGGCATCGTCGGGCAGATCACGGCTGGATCCTCCTTTGTAATCCAGACTGTAGCCCCTGCCACATGCGAAGGGTGTCATAGCCTGTGTAATGATTCCACGTTATTCCTATACTGTCCTTTAACTCGTTTGATTACTCTGCGGAGATTGAAGTGGGACGTCTTGTACTTGTTCCTGTCCTCAGCCATAACCTCAGGGTTGTCTGCCATGGCCCTTGTTTGAGGTAGCCTTGTCCTATAGTTCTCACAAACTTTAGTGCTAATCAAGGGCTTTTGATATGGGAAGCAACAAATCTTCACTGAGGAGATAACGTTGGATGCATTTCCTTATGAAGCCGTGATCGAGGTGGTTTGCTTGTTGATGCAATCCGTTTATTGTAGGAACATATTCCAATCTGCGCAAGAAAAGCAGTCCTGTAGCATTATCTCTGATTCTGATGACCATTTCTCAATGGAGTGAGTCATGAGCTTTCTGCTTGTAAACAGGAAGCAGGAGTACAGAGTCATTATCTACTCATGCATGTGACATTGAAACTTAATTTCTTCTTTAAATCATGCATGAATCTTCTTTTGACAGGGTGAATGGAAACAGCGAGGGGCAATTGAATGCAGGCAACAACATTTTTTTAAATTGTTAAAACATTTATAGCCTGTCTATCTATAGGTAACAGGGTTGATGTGTTATGCTCGACCTACTCAGTTTTCCACCACAAAACACCAGAAAATGGCCAAAAGGCGTCAAACAAGCTCACCTGCTTTCACACAATGATTTGACTATAAGATGCTCAATGTTTCTTTTGAAATAAAATATTTGAAAAGAAAATACACTGAGTATACAAACGTTAAGGGCACCTGCTCTTTCCATGACATAGACTGACCAGGTGAAAGCTATGATCCCTTATTGATGTCACTTGTTAAATCCATTTCAATCAGTGTAGATGAAGGGGAGTAGACAGAAGGATTTTTAAGATTGAGACAATTGATACATGGATTGTGATTGTGTGCCATTCAGTGGATGAATGGGCAAGACAAAATATGTAAATGCCTTTGAACGTGCTTTGGTAGTATGTGTCGTTGGCACCGGCTTTTGTCAAGAACTGCAATGCTGCTGGGTTTTTCACGCTCAACAGTTTCCTGTGTATCAAGAATGGTCCATCACCCAAAGGACATCCAGCTAACTTAACGCAAATGTGGGAAACATTGGAGTCAACATAGGCCACCATCCATGTGGAACACTTTCAACACCTTGTTCTGAGGGCAAAAGGTCGCCAATTGGATGGAAACCTGTCACGTCTACTCCTGTTCCCCCCTACGGGGTTCGACGTAGCTGGTTTACTAACCATCTGACCTGGCTACCCATCATTACGCACAGCTGCGCCTCATCATAGGGCACACCTGTATTATATCACCTTCATGACTACTCCCAATATATCTGTTGTTATTCTCCATCAGGAGTTATTGATACTGTCTCCATGTCCCGACGCTACTCCTGTTTTTGTATTGTTTATTGTTTGTGTTATATTAAACTCTGCATCTGCTTCCTGAATCCCTGGGTCTATGTGTTAGAGGAATTCTAAATGCCTGTATGTTTTGTAGCCAAAACCAAATTCACACTCTATCTATTTCATAATAAGTTGTAAGTTTATCATTTATGCATGAAATAGATCGAGACCAGTCTTAAAAGTCAGGTAACAGCGTTTAATTCAAGAGAGTACTAACCCAAAATACAAAGAACATTACATTTTAAGGAGAGAACATAAAATGACGTCATCAGTTTCTCACACTCACTGCGCTATTGTGTGGATCGGAGAGTCTTCAGGTCTGGAAATTGTCTTCTACTCCCCTCATAAAACAAACATTCCAATCTGTCTAAAAGATATACTCTTCTCCACTAATGGATCATAAAACAAACATTTCAATCTGTCTAAAGAGATATGCCATCCCTCTCCCTTAAACCCGCAAGGTACAGACAATTAATTCGATTTACTTACATTTTCAGTAACAGCTTAACCAATAATCCATACATTTCATACCATAACATAATAGTATTAAAATAAATGGTTCTAATTTAAATGTATACATAATTAATCATTTCAACTATAATTTCCTCCAACACTATGTTACAAAATCTAGCTAATGTTGTCAAAAACTTGGAGAAATGTTTGGGTTAAGTGGGTTAAAATCTTTCTAGAAGTCAGAGGGTGCAAGGAGAGCTGAATTTTGGCACTTTATCAAGTGTTGATTCATATTGAAAATCATATTTATTGAATTATCTATGTGTTCTATATTAAAGGGCACTTCATTTAATATTACTGGCTTTTACAATTCAATATTGGTGCACCATTTCTACTTAAAATATCAAAGGCATGCAAAAGGACCTCATTTCGTGGAACGACCCATCAATGCAGAATTTACATCAACTAAATCAGAGGTCACTCTTCATCACTCTACTGTTCACTGATGGTTCATCAGTAGCCGTAAGTGCTGTTTAAGATGAGGGAGGACGATAATTATTATTTTTTATGAGCATGGCCTTATTTCTAATACAGCATGATGGTAAATGTATAAATGTAATTTAAATTCCATTCACCCAGCTCAATATAACATCGATAGGTTTAGGCTACTACATGAAACTCAAATGTTCACTATAACCATCATGAGGTTGCTACAACTTAGCCTAAGAATGAAAGTTTACAACGTAGGTACACAGGTCAATACATTTGAGTAATCAAGGTGACAGACAGTGACACATTTAATACCGCCTTGCACACTTTTGCCTGCCTCTAGATGATCGAGTTTGTGATCATTAGTCCAAAAGTTGCAAACAATAGTTTCTATTGGAAAAATTCAGGAATCTTTATCACCGTTTCATTCCGTTTGCTTCCTTTTAAGAAACGTTTTTCAACAGAATTGGCAGAATCAATACACCCCTGATCACACACAAACACAGAATTAGCAGTGACTGATACTATAAACCATATAATCAATTTACTCTTTGTATACTGTACCAGTCAAAGATTTGGACATACCTACTCATTCAAGTTTTAATTATTATTTTTTTTATACACTGCTCAAAAAAATAAAGGGAACACTAAAATAACACATCCTAGATCTGAATGAATGAAATATTCTTATTAAATACTTTTTTCTTTACATATTTGAATGTGCTGACAACAAAATCACACAAAAATTATCAATGGAAATCAAATTTATCAATCCACGGAGGTCTGGATTTGGAGTCACACTCAAAATTAAAGTGAAAAACCACACTACAGGCTTATCCAATTTTGATGTAATGTCCTTAAAACAAGTCCAAATGAGGCGCAGTAGTGTGTGTGGCCTCCACGTGCCTGTATGCCCTCCCTACAATGCCTGGGCATGCTCCTGATGAGGTGGCGGATGGTCTCCTGAGAGATCTCCTCCCAGACCTGGACTAAAGCATCCGCCAAATCCTGGACAGTCTGTGGTGCAACGTGGCATTGGTGGATGGAGTGAGACATGATGTCCCAGATGTGCTCAATTGGATTCAGGTCTGGGGAACGGGAGGGCCAACCCATAGCATCAATGCCTTCCTCTTGCAGAAACTGCTGACACACTCCAGCCACATGAGGTCTAGCATTGTCTTGCATTAGGAGGAACCCAGGGCCAACCACACCAGTATCTGGTCTCACAAGGGGTCTGAAGATCTCATCTCGGTACCTAATGGCAGTCAGGCTAACTCTGGCGAACACATGGAGGGCTGTGCGGCCCCCCAAAGAAACGCCACCCCACACCATGACTGACCCACTGCCAAACCGGTCATGCTGGAGAATGTTTCAGTTAACAGAACGTTCTCCATGGTGTCTCCAAACTCTGTCACGTCGGTCACATGTGCTCAGTGTGAACCTGCTTTCATCAACGAAGAGCACAGGGCGCCAGTGGCGAATTTGACAATCTTGGTGTTCAACAACCCCCACCTGTGGACATCGGGCCCTCATACCACCCTCATGGAGTCTGTTTCTGACCGTTTGAGCAGACACATGCACATTTGTGGCCTGCTGGAGGTCATTTGCAGGGCTCTGGCAGTGCTCCTCCTGCTCCTCCTTGCACAAAGGCGGAGGTAGCGGTCCTGCTGCTGGGTTGTTGCCCTCCTATGGCCTCCACGTCTCCTGATGTACTGGCCTGTCTCCTGGTAGCGCCTCCATGCTCTGGACACTATGCTGACAGACACAGCAAACCTTGCCACAGCTCGCATTGATGTACCATCCTGGATGAGCTGCACTACCTGAGCCACTTGTGTGGGTTGTAGACTCCGTCTCATGCTACCACTAGAGTGAAAGCACCGCCAGCATTCAAAAGTGACCAAAACATCAGCCAGGAAGCATAGGAACTGAGAAGTGGTTCGTGGTTATCACCTGCAGTACCACTCCTTTATTGGGGGTGTCTTGCTAATTGTCTATAATTTCCACCTGTTGTCTATTCCATTTGCACAACAGCATGTGAAATTTATTGTCAATCAGTGTTGCTTCCTAAGTGGACAGTTTGATTTCACAGAAGTGTGATTGATTTTGGAGTTACATTGTGTTGTTTAAGTGTTCCCTTTCTTTTTTTGAGCAGTGTAATATCTACATTGTAGAATAATAATGAAGACATCAAATTATGAAATAACACAAATGGAATCATGTAGTAACCAAAAAGTGTTAAACAAATCAAAATATATTTTATATTTGAGATTCTTTAAAGTAGCCACCCTTTGGCTTGATGACAGCTTTGCAAACTATTGGCATTCTATCAACTAGCTTCATGACGAATGCTTTTCCAACAGTCTTAAAGGAGTTCCCAGCCAAAACTTGTTGGCTGCTTTTCTTCAACTCTGCGGTCTAACTCATCTCAAACCATCTCAATTGGGTTGAGGTTGGGTGATTGTGGAGGCCAGGTCATCTGATCCAGCACTCCATCACTCTCATTCTTGGTCAAAAAGCGTGTAAGGACACAGCCTGGAGGTGTGTTTTGGGTCATTGTCCTGTTGAAGAACAAACAATAGTCCCACTATGTGCAAACTAGATGTGATGGCGTATCGCTGCAGAATGCTGTGGTAGCCATGCTGGTTAAGTGTGCCTTGAATTCTAAATAAATCACCAACAGGGTCACCAGCAAGCACAATATCCCATAACACACAGGTGGATGCCGTGTTTGGACTGGACATCGGCGCAGGGGAAGGCTCCCGCCATGGAGCGGGTGTGGACGCTGTGTCTAGACTGGGCATCGGGGCAGAGAATAACTCCTGCCATGGAGCTGAACTGGACGCCGTGCTCAGACTGGGCATTGGCGCAGGGGAAGGATCCGGCCATGGAGCTGGTGGTTCCGGACCGTTGACCATCTCAGGAGGTTCCGGACCCTTGTCCGTCGTTGGAGGTTCCGGACCGTTGACCGTCGTTGGAGGTTCCGGACCGTTGACCGTCGTTGGAGGTTCCGGACCCTTGTCCGTCGTTGGAGGTTCCGGACCGTTGACCGTCGTTGGAGGTTCCGGACCGTTGACCGTCGTTGGAGGTTCCGGACTGTGGACCGTCGTTGGAGGTTCCGGACTGTGAAATGTCGCCGGAAGCTCTGGACTGGGAGCTGTCACCGGAAGCTCTGGACTGGGAACTGTCGCCGGAAGCATAGTGCGTGGGGCCGGCACTGGTGTTACCGGGCTGGTGACACGCACCTCAGGGCGAGCGCGAGGAGCAGGCACAGGACGTACTGGACTGGGGAGGCGCACTGGAGGCCTGATGCGTGGGGCCAGTACAGGTGGCATCGGTCTAGTGACACGCATTTCAGGGCGAGTGCAGGGAGCAGGCACAGGACGTACCTGACTGGGAAGACACACTTGAGGGAGAGTGCAAGGAGCAGGCACAGGACGTACCGGGCTATGGAGACGTACTGTAGACCTGGTGCGTATAGCCGGCATCAATTGTGCCAGAACTTTAACACACTTCTCAGGACAAGTACGGGGAGCTGGCACAGGTGGCATCGGATGGCTAACACGCTCCTCAGGGTGAATGCCGTGTATACTAATCCAAACCAACAGCTCTCTCGCTTCACTTTCCTCCAATTTATCCAACAACTCCTCGAAGGTCTGTAACTCACCCCTCTGTTCACTCTCCTCCAATTTATCCAATAACTCCTTGACGGTCTCAGACTCATTCCTCAGCTCCGCAGACCACCCTGTGTGCCACCCCCAAAAAATATATATATTCGGGCTGTCTTTTGGGCTTACTCTGTGGCCGCGAACCCTGGCGTCGCTGTCCTCCATTCTCGTCCTTGCGTCATGGAAGGCGATCGTGTCCTGCCAGGATTTCTTCCCTAAGTCATACTAAAACACTGACTTAGAAAAAAACAACTAGAACCCCACATAGTAAATATAAAATAGACTACACCCCCAGTCACGCCCTGACCTACTCTACCATAGAAAATAAAGGCTTTCTTCGGTCAGGACGTGACAGCCCCCTTTACTGGCTCAAATAGCCGACCAATCAGCCTGTTACCAACCTTTTGTGAACTTCTGGAATAAATTGTGTTAGACCAGATAAAATGCTATTTTACAGTAAACAAATTGACAACTGGTACAAAATGGAGGAGATTAACTTCATCACGACTATTATTTATGAGAGGTATTGACAAGTTGAATGCACCGAGCTGTCTGTCTAAACTATTGGCACACAGCACGGACACCCATGCATACTCCACAAGACCTGCCACAAGAGGTCTCTTCACAGTCCCCAAGTCCAGAACAGACTATGGGAGGCACACAGTACTACATAGAGCCATGACTACATGGAAATCTATTCCACATCAAGTAACTGACGCAAGCAGTAAAATTAGATTTAAAAAAACAGATTAAAAACACTTTATGGAACAGCAGGGACTGTGAAGCAACACAAACATTGGCACAGATGCACACACACGCACACGATCTTACGATTACATACACACTATACATACACATGGATTTAGTATGGTAGACATGTGGTAGTGGTGGAGTTGGGGCCTTAGGGCGCACAGTGTGTTATGAAATCTGTGAATGTATTGTAAAGTTTTCAAATTGTATAAACTGCCTTAATTTAGCTGGACCCCAGGAAGAGTTGCTGCTACTTTGGCGTGTTCAAAACCTTTCAACTATTGTCTTTCTAGCTCTTTCACATTGTATTCACTGCAGTGCTAGCTACCTGTAGCTTTCAGTACTAGATTCATTATCTGAACATTGGAATGGGTGGATAACATGTCAATTCATGCTGCAAGATCTCTGATAAGTCCTCAGGAAGTCATAATTATTGTGTAAGTCTGTGGAAGTGGGTGAGAAGCTTAAGCCTCCTAGGTTTTGCATTGAAGTCAATGTACTTAGAGGAGAATAGAAGCTACAGAGTGCTGCTGAGGCTACTGTAGACCTTCATTGCAAAACAGCGGCTTAATAAATTATTTGGTGACGTGAATATATTTAGTGTAGTTTTTTCTAAAAATGTTAACTTTTTTTATGTTTCACTATTTGTTTCTGAAATTAACTGAGGATGGTCCTCTCCTTCCTCCTCTGAAGAGCCTCCTCTGTGGTGTGTGTGTGTGTGTGTGTGTGTGTGTGTGTGTGTGTGTGTGTGTGTGTGTGTGTGTGTGTGTGTGTGTGTGTGTGTGTGTGTGTGTGTGTGTGTGTGTGTGTGTGTGTGTGTGTGTGTGTGTGTGTGTGTGTGTGTGTGTGTGTGTGTGTGTGTGTGGATTGATGAATGTGTTGCACTCTATCGTGAGATCTCAAGGACATGGCAGCATTTGTGGGAGCTGCCTCTGTGATGAACCTGTTTTACACAACAGTATGCTCATTCCAATTCTTCTGAGTACACACGGTAGCTGCAGCAGAAGACATTCTGTAAAGTTGTCCTTTTAAGTTTAACAATACGATGTTATGATAACTCACTACTATGAAATATACAGTTACAGATGTAGGATCTTAATTTGATCACTCTTTTGTTGCTGAGAATTTTCCTGCACAACAGGAAATGCAAACTTGTAGTATATCTGAGGTTTAAAAATATTTCTAAGGTTTATAATTTCCAACTACTCAACAATGTCCATGATTTATAGTTTTGATGCAGGATTAGTTTCTTGGTTGTAGCAAACTGTCTCAAATTAAGATCCTACATCTGTACTGCATAGATTGTATATGGCTTTAAATATGTGATTAATGCCAGTAAGTGTTCTAAGACCAAAGTGTTTACCAATATTATGAAGTGCCATTGATTGGTAAAGATTTGATGACTGCCAGTAAATACCCATAAATACATCCACGGTGGCTCACATTAATCATTGTTTATGATGTATAGAAGTTGCAGTTGCTGCAGCGAAGTACTTAGTTTGAAGGGTAAATGTGTATTAACAAACATTGTTTACAACTGAAAACAAAGAATCTGCCAAGACTGAACTTCAAAGCTCTATAAATAACTATATACAGACAATAAGTAACCAATAATATCTTGCTTGTGAAATGTTTATGGCTACTATGTATAATTGTAGACACAGGGACCAGTAGATACCGGTGTTAGTCAAGTATAATATTTGTCTCATCACCAGCTTCTCCATTGGATTTGCATTCACATTGATTCTGACATGTGGAAATTAGGACATAACCGTATTTCATCAGAAGGAATAAAACTAAATTACAATTATTGAGCCTCTCTGTCTTTCCTATTTGAATATTCGTTTTGCTTCACATTGAGAGAATAATTACTAATTGATTACCAATGCTTTTATGCCCAGACTGATCGATCGTTCCTGTGTAGTGAGAAGAAACGTATATTTTAAAGCACTGGAATTCAATTTAGTTTGGGAATGGAATGTACAAGATACAATACAGTGCCCTGAAAAAGTTTTCAGACCCTTTGGATGTCTTTACATTTTAATGTCTTACAAAGTAGGATTAAAATTGATTTAAGGTTAATTTATTTGTCAACAATCTACACAAAATACTCTGTCAAAGTGGAAGAAATTATATATATATTTTTATATAAATACAACTTTTAGAACTCAAATATAGTCATTGCATAAGCATTCATACCTTTTGTTCAGGCAATTAGTAGTACAAATAAATTAGTTAAGTAGTACAATTTGGCTTAACAAATCACATAATAAGTTACATGGACTCTCTGTGTGAAATAATTTTATGACTAACCCTTCCCCGGTCCCCCATACATACAACATCTGTAAGGTCCCTCAGTCAAGTGTTTCAAAGAGATTCAACTACAAAGACCAAGAAGCTTTTTGAAACGCTCATGAAGAAGGGCAGTGATTGGTAGATGGCTAACAATAACCAATCAGACATTGAATATCTCTTCAAGCAAGGTCAAGTTAATAATTATGCTGTGGATTATACGATGAACGTAACATGTAAATGTAAATGTAACATGTAAAGTGTCGGTCCAATGTTCTACGAGCTGAAATAAAAGACCCCAGAAATTTTCCACATGCACATAAACCTTATTTCTCTCAAAATATTTGCACAAATTTGTTCGCATCCCTGATAGATTATCTTGGAAATGGAGGAATGCTCACTATCTACCTGACAAGCGTGGCATATCAAGAAGCTGGTTAAATGATCATTACACAGGTGCACCTTGTGCTCAAGACAATAAAAGGCCACTCTAAAATGTGCAGTTTTGTTCCACAACACAATTTCACAGATATCTCAAGTTTTGAGTGAGCTTGAAATTGGCATGATGACTGTCGGAATGTCCACCAGAGCTGTTGCCAGAGAATGTAATGTTAATTTCTCTGCCATGTGCTGCCTCCAATGTAGTTTTAGAAAATTTGGCCGTACGCCCAACCTGCCCCACAATATCAGACCACGTGTAGTCATGCCAGCCCAGGACCACCACATCCGGCTTCTTCACTTGAAGGATCATCTGAGACCAGTCACCCGGACATCTGATGAAATTGTTGGTTTGCACACCTGAAGAATTTCTGCACAAACTGTTAGAAACCGTTTCATGGAAGCTCATCTGTGTGCTCAACGGCCTCACCAGAGTCGTAACCGACCTCAGTGAGGAAATGCTCACCTTCAATTGCCACTGGAAAACTGTAAGTGTGCTTTTCACGGATGAATCCCGGTTTCAACTGTGGGTAAGCGGTTTGCTGATTTCAACGTTGTGAAAAGAGTACTCCATGTTGACAATGGGGTTATGGTATGGGCAGGCATAAACTACAAACAACGAGCACAATTTAATTTAATTGATGACAATTTGAATGCACAGAGAAACAGTGATGAGATCCCGATCTCATGTTCCAGCATGATAATGCACAGTCCCATGTTGCAAGGATCTGTATACAGTTCCTGGAAGCTGAAATTGTCCCAGTTCTTCTATGGTCTGAATACTCATCAGACATGTCACCAATTGAGCATGTTTGGGATGCTTTGGATTGACATGTACAAAAGGGTGTTCTAGTTCCCGCCAATATCCAACTTCGCACAGTTGAAGAAGAGTGGGACAACACTCCACAGGCCACAATCAACAATCTGATCAACTCTATACAAAGCTGTGTCGCTGCATGAGGCAAATGGGTCACACCAGATACTGAATATTTTTCTGATCCACGCACCTACCTTTTTAAGGTATCTGTGATCAACAGATGTACATCTGTATTCCCAGTAATGTGAAATCCATATCAGGATTGGACAAATTCCCTGGTCTTTGTGGTTGATTCTGTGTTTCAAATCAAATCAAATCAAATTTATTTATATAGCCCTTCGTACATCAGCTGATATCTCAAAGTGCTGTACAGAAACCCAGCCTAAAACCCCAAACAGCAAACAATGCAGGTGTAAAAGCACGGTGGCTAGGAAAAACTCCCTAGAAAGGCCAAAACCTAGGAAGAAACCTAGAGAGGAACCGGGCTATGTGGGGTGGCCAGTCCTCTTCTGGCTGTGCCGGGTAGAGATTATAACAGAACATGACCAAGATGTTCAAATGTTCATAAATGACCAGCATGGTCAAATAATAATAAGGCAGAACAGTTGAAACTGGAGCAGCAGCACAGTCAGATGGACTGGGGACAGCAAGGAGCCATCATGTCAGGTAGTCCTGGGGCACGGTCCTAGGGCTCAGGTCCTCCGAGAGAGAGAAAGAAAGAGAGAATTAGAGAGAGCATATGTGGGGTGGCCAGTCCTCTTCTGGCTGTGCCAGGTGGAGATTATAACAGAACGTGGCCAAGATGTTCAAATGTTCATAAATGACCAGCATGGTTGAATAATAGTAAGGCAGAACAGTTGAAACTGGAGCAGGAGCATGGCCAGGTGGACTGGGGACAGCAAGGAGTCCTCATGTCAGGTAGTCCTGGGACATGGTCCTAGGGCCCAGGCCAGTTGAAACTGGAGCAGCAGCATGGCCAGGTGGACTGGGGACAGCAAGGAGTCATCATGTCAGGTAGTCCTGGGGCATGGTTCTAGGGCTCAGGTCCTCCGAGAGAGAGAAAGAAAGAGAGAAGGAGAGAATTAGAGAACGCACACTTAGATTTACACAGGACACCGAATAGGACAGGAGAAGTACTCCAGATAAACAAACTGACCCTAGCCCCCCGACACATAAACTACTGCAGCATAAATACTGGAGGCTGAGACAGGAGGGGTCAGGAGACACTGTGGCCCCATCCGAGGACACCCCGGACAGGGCCAAACAGGAAGGATATAACCCCACCCACTTTGCCAAAGCACAGCCCCCCACACCACTAGAGGGAAATCTTCAACCACCAACTTACCATCCTGAGACAAGGCCGAGTATAGCCCACAAAGATCTCCGACACGGTACAACCCAAGGGGTGGGGGGGACCCAGACAGGCCGACCACAACAGTGAATCAACCCACCCAGGTGACGCATCCCCCCAGGGACGGCACGAGAGAGCCCCAGCAAGCCAGTGACTCAGCCCCCGTAACAGGGTTAGAGGCAGAGAATCCCAGTGGAAAAGGGGAACCGGCCAGGCAGAGACAGCAAGGGCGGTTCGTTGCTCCAGAGCCTTTCCGTTCACCTTCCCACTCCTGGGCCAGACTACACTCAATCATATGACCCACTGAAGAGATGAGTCTTCAGTAAAGACTTAAAGGTTGAGACCGAGTTTGCGTCTCTGACATGGGTAGGCAGACCGTTCCATAAAAATGGAGCTCTATAGGAGAAAGCCCTGCCTCCAGCTGTTTGCTTAGAAATTCTAGGGACAATTAGGAGGCCTGCGTCTTGTGACCGTAGCGTACGTATAGGTATGTACGGCAGGACCAAATCAGAGAGGTAGGTAGGAGCAAGCCCATGTAATGCTTTGTAGGTTAGCAGTAAAACCTTGAAATCAGCCCTTGCTTTGACAGGAAGCCAGTGTAGAGAGGCTAGCACTGGAGTAATATGATCAATTTTTTGGTTCTAGTCAGGATTCTAGCAGCCGTATTTAGCACTAACTGAAGTTTATTTAGTGCTTTATCCGGGTAGCCGGAAAATAGAGCATTGCAGTAGTCTAACCTAGAAGTGACAAAAGCATGGATTAATTTTTCTGCATCATTTTTGGACAGAAAGTTTCTGATTTTTGCAATGTTACGTAGATGGAAAAAAGCTGTCCTCGAAATGGTCTTGATATGTTCTTCAAAAGAGAGATCAGGGTCCAGAGTAACGCCGAGGTCCTTCACAGTTTTATTTGAGACGACTGTACAACCATTAAGATTAATTGTCAGATTCAACAGAAGATCTCTTTGTTTCTTGGGACCTAGAACAAGCATCTCTGTTTTGTCCGAGTTTAATAGTAGAAAGTTTGCAGCCATCCACTTCCTTATGTCTGAAACACATGCTTCTAGCGAGGGCAATTTTGGTGCTTCACCATGTTTCATTGAAATGTACAGCTGTGTGTCATCCGCATAGCAGTGAAAGTTTACATTATGTTTTCGAATAACATCCCCAAGAGGTAAAATATATAGTGAAAACAATAGTGGTCCTAAAACAGAACCTTGAGGAACACCGAAATGTACAGTTGATTTGTCAGAGGACAAACCATTCACAGAGACAAACTGATATCTTTCCGACAGATAAGACCTAAACCAGGCCAGAACATGTCCGTGTAGACCAATTTGGGTTTCCAATCTCTCCAAAAGAATGTGGTGATCGATGGTATCAAAAGCAGCACTAAGGTCTAGGAGCACGAGGACAGATGCAGAAATTTGAAATGCACTGCTTGACTGAGAGACCTACAAATAATTTTATTGTTAACAAACTATAGTTTTGGCAAGTTGGTTAGGACATCTAGTTTGTGCATGACACAAGTCATTTCTCCAACAAATGTTTACAAACAGATTACACTTATAATTCACTGTATCACAATTCCAGAGGATTAGAAGTTTACATGCACCAAGTTGACTGTGCCTTTAAACAGCTTGGAAAATTCCATAAAATTATGTCATGGCTTTAGAAGCTTCTGATAGGCTAATTGACATCTGAGTCTCTTGGAGGTGTACCTGTGGATGTATTTCAAGGCCTACCTTCAAACTCAGTGCCTCTTTGCTTGACATCATGGGAAAACCAAAAGAAATCAGCCAAGACCTCAGAAAAAAAGTCTGTGTATGTATATATACACAATAATTTTGCACGCCCAATTTTTCAGTTTTTGATTTGTTAAAAAAGTTTGAAATATCCAATAAATGTCGTTCCACTTCATGATTGTGTCCCACTTGTTGTTGATTCCTCACAAGAAAATACAGTTTTATATCTTTATGTTTCAAGCCTGAAATGTGGCAAAAGGTCGCAAAGTTCAAGGGGGCAGAATACTTTCGCAAGGCACTGTATATATATATATAAGCCTCTGATGAAAATATCTAATTTGTATCCATTTTAAATTCAGTCTTTAACACAACACAATGTGGAAATACTTTCTGAAGGCACCTCATTCAAGGATGTTTCTTAATTTTTTTACATTGTACAATAATAGTGAAGAAATCATGAAATCAAGGTAAAAACAATGAAATAACTCTAGCAACCAAGAAAGTGTTTTTTATTTAACTAGGCAAGTCAGTTAAGAACAAATTCTTATTTATTTCTTATTTACAATGACAGTGTAGGGGCAGAGCAACAGGTTTTTACCTTGTCAGCTCAGGGATTTGACCTAGCAACCTTTTGGTTACTGGCCCAATGCTCTTACCACTAGGCTACTGTGTTAAACAAATAAACATATATTTTATATTTGGAGATTCTTCAAAGTAGCCACCCTTTGCCTTGATGACATCTTTGCACACTCTAAGCATTCTCTCAACCAGCTTAATGAGGTAGTCACCTGGAATGCATTTTTAAAAGTTCATTCACGGAATTTCTTAATGCGTTTGTATTCCCGTTAATGGGTTCAGTGCGCAGAGAGGTTACTCTCACTGCGCACTGAACTTGCTAGCGGGCTGAAATTCCACAACATATGGTGATCGTTACATAAATAGTCATATTAAACATTCATGAAAATACAAGTGTCTCACATGTATCGAAAGCCTAGAGTCTTGCTAATCCAACTGCGTTGTCAGATTTAAAAAAGGATTTACTGCGAAAGAATACGATGCGATTATCTAAGTATAGAGCCCCATAAAAAAATTGTTTTAACCAGCACCGGCGTAACATAATCACTAACTGGATAAAAATAAATCGTTTACCTTTGACGATCTTCATCTGTTTGCAATTCCAATGCTCATTGTTACACAATGAATTATCTTTTGTTTGATAAAATCAGTTTTTATAGCCGAACACGAAACATTTTGTGAACCGCTTGTGTCGTGAATTCCGTCTCATTCCATTTTCAACGACACATTCCAGGTAAATAACCCACACAGAACGTGAATTGTCCAGTCATGTTTGGTTTCACTGCAATCAACTGGTTTGTTTGTAACACAATACAACGTGATGGGCCATTTCGCGGGACGTATTGACTGAAAGAAACCGATTTGCAGACAACAAGTTATGACATCATAGTGCACCAATGATTTGCCCGCTGTTTTGTTGATTGACTGTATTTTAACCCAATGACCACTGATTGTCTTGAAATCGAGCTGGGTAGATAGCCAATGAACTGAGGTAAACGGCAATAGGTCAAGTTTATGTGTTGCAAGACCAACCCATGTAGTAAGCTCCAGAGTAAGAGTCATTCGCTATTGAAGTTTTATACCGGAAGGAGAAACACATATTATGCACTGCATTGTTTGGTAAACGCACAGATTCAGCTGTTTATATATCAATCAGTTTGGCGACTAAGTCAGGGAAAGCTAAATCTAAGTCTAGATATACAGATGTACACACAATTTTAGAATAAATTGATATGGAGGGTGAGACAAAGATTGTTGTAGGACGATTCATTTAGCAATTGTGGAGAAATATTTTTTGAACGGGAGAGGACATCGTTTTGGACTGGTAAGTTCTTATCATGCTAATGCCCTTGTTTGAAATTAATAATATAAAATATTATTTGTGATTTTTTATTTATTTTAGAAGCAATATATAAACATGTAATGTCATGAAATGTGAGATGCACGTGTCTGCCGCCCCACCCCAACACACATGAAATAGCCTATTTGAGGCTGTTGAGGGGAGGGCAGGTCCACAACAATGGCCAAAGTGAAATGGAGACATTAGATAGAGCTGGTCTGTTGTAATATAATAAAGACAGTAGATCTAGCTGAAATGTCATAATATAAAAGAGACAGTAGATCTAGCATGTCATAATAATATATTCAACCTTATCTTCCCTGTACTCCATATATATATCTGTTTATTATACCTGTTGAATAAGGGCTCATATGTGAAACTATTCTAACTGAACATTTTCTTTCACAGTGACACTGACTCCGAATGGGAGTCTTATCCAGTGTCCTGTGTGAATTTAAGTATGCTCTCTCTAATTCTCTCTTTCTCTCTCTCGGAGGACCTGAGCCCTAGGACCATGCGTCAGGACTACCTGGCATGATGACTCCTTGCTGTCCCCAGTCTCACTGGCCTTGCTGCTGTTCCAGTTTCAACTGTTCTGCCTGCAGCTATGGAACCCTAAACTGTTCATTTTTACTCTAGAGGTGCTGTCCTGTTGCACCCTCTACAACCATTGTGATCTCCACCCGGCACTGCCAGAAGAGGACTGGCCACCCCTCATAGCCTGATTCCTCTCTAGGTTTCTTCCTAGGTTTTTGCCTTTCTAGGGAATTTTTCCTAGCCACCGTGCTCCTACAACTACATTGCTTGCTGTTTTGGGGTTTTAGGCTGGGGCTATATAAATAGATTTGATGGAGGACTGAGGGTCTTCCAAATATTGAATGTGTGTAAATAGTTACCCATGTTATTTTGTAAATGTATATATATATATACATATTTTTTTATCAATAATTATATTTTTTCCCCAAAAACATTTTTCTCCATTTATTTTTCTCAATTTTTGGGCGGGTGTGTGTTAGAATACCATTTTGGTATTTTGTATATAGTTATTCGTTTCAAAATGTATACCTTCACCAATTTGACCACTTGAGTACATTTGGGCTACTTGTGTGGGACACCTGGGTTACTTCATGATAAATGTCATGTAGCACACTCATTTTGGAAGTTATCATTCTGAAACTTTGCACAAGTACTTATGCCCTCTTACATATTTCACTGAACTTGTCCCCATCATCCTATCTGAATGTTTGTTTTATCTTGTTCATTTTAAAGATGATGATATAAAAATACAAATAAAAAACGTATGGTTGTTCCATTGTTTTATCTAAACCAGATCTATTGTGTTATATTCTCCTACATTCAATTCACATTTATACAAACTTCAGAGTGTTTTCTTTCAAATAGTACCAAGAATATGCATATCCTTGGTTCTGTGCCTGAGCTACAGGCCGTTAGATTTGGGTATGTCATCAGGCGGAAATTGCACAAAGTAGCCGGGAAGCTCTAAGAGGTTTTGACTTGCCTAGTAAAGTAAAGGTGAAATCAAATAAAAAATAAAGAGTAGACTGCATGAGCCAAGCCTTCATAGGCAGATTTCTGCAAAGGAAAACTCTTCTAAAGGATAAGAATAAGAAGTAGAGACATGTTTATGCCAAGAAACACAAGTAATGGATATTAGACCAGTGGAAATCTGTCCTTTGGTCTGATGAGTCCAAATTTGAGATTTTTGTTTCCAACCGCTGTGTCTTTGTGAGAAGCAGAATAGGTGAACATATTATCTTCATGTGTGTGGTTCCCACTGTGAAGCATGGAGAAGGAGGTGTGATGGTATGGGGGTGCTTTGCTGGTGACACTGTCAGTGATTTATTTAGAATTCAAGGTACACTTAACCAGCATGGCTACCACACCATTCTGCAGCGATATGCCATCCCATCTGGTTTGCGCTTAGTGGGAATATTATTTGTTTTTTCAACAGGACATTGAACCAAAACACACCTCCAGGCTGTGTAAGGCCTTTTGACCAAAGAGAGTGATGGAGTACTGCATCAGACGACCTCAACCAAATTAAGATGGTTTGGGATGAGTTGGACCGCAGAGTGAAGGAAAAGCAGCCAACAAGTGCTCAGCATATGTGGGAACTCCTTCAAGACTGTGTTAGTGTCTTTAGTGTTATTTGAATTTCGCTTTGCTCTAATGGATTGATGTCTGTCTGTGTAATGTAACATAAGAAGAAATACTAAATGATGGATAATGTAGCAGGTTGTGAGTACAGTAAAATAAAATCTTTGGTCAGCAGTGATATGAATTGCCATCGGTTGGATAAAGTGCACCATGACATAATAGAAGCAAAAATATGGATGCCAACAGCAAACTGCTGACATACATCAATCACACTTGAAGCATTTGTAATTACAGATGTCTTTTTCACCGCTGCTAATCATTGTCCTGTAAAGAATATATCCAATAAAAGTTATACCAATATAAAAGGTGTACACGATAGCGTTACTAACTGACCTTCAATCCATTCAATCTTCCTCATTGTCCCTACAGAGTTTGTATAATGATTTAGATGGATCTTTCCAGGTCAAATGGCATCCTGTGGTATATGTGTGGCATTTCATCAACATTTTTCACAACCTCTTGATATTGGAATTCTTTGTCCTTATCTGGGAAATACAGTACTTAATTTCTGTCTCTCATAACAAGGACATTGGGTCATCTTTTTGAGAGACAGGAGACTTTCAACATCATTGTTAAGTTTTTGTTTTGTTATTTGGTTGTGCTTCATTATTGGATGTCTATTTTTAGTGTTCTGGTTGCCACTTCACTTTGTCACACACCAGGGTTCTCTCTCCTTTCATTTCGTCCTCCCATTCTCTCACCTAACCCCCCCCCCCCCCGCCTCATCCTTTCGGTAGCGAGTGATTGACAATGACAAACAACTAAAGGCAAGGCACACCCTTTACACCTTTAAGGCTATGGACATAGAGATTTTGTGCCCGAAAATGAGTTTTTCAATGGGTCACCCATTGATCGATGATGGACAACGGAGATGGTTCTTTGTCTCTCTGTCAAGAAATATAATATGGGCAACTTTTTCCTCTCACTAAAATAGCTGTGCTTGAATTTACTTACACACAGAAAAGTTCTAAATAATAGGGGCTCTGATACTGTACCTCACGACTGTATTGTGTGTATTGCACAGTAAATAAATATCTGGTTAAAGTAAAGTTCCTTCTCACAGAAAAAAGTCACAACATAAATCATGCTCCAGATTATAATTTAATTTACAGTGCGTTAGCTCACAGCTCAAGTGTCTTTGCCAGAGAAAAATGTCACCCCATGTCTGCTTTTGTGCCATATGCATTGCGTCTGTGTGTGGCCGTAGTGTAATAGTTTAATCCAAACAATGATTTGATACTTTCTTTTTCATCAATGGCATCAAACATGAATCATACCTCCCATGATACATAAACCTGTCTTGTGTCTGAAATGGGATGACTGGATAGGTTTTGGATGCACCAAATGAAGAGGGGTGACCCGTCACCCAAGTACTGCGATGTGCAAATGCTCTTAAACATACCACATAATGACAATATTGTTACTACTTAAGTGTAGAACTGTTCCTCTCTTTAGCCATACCAAGTGACAGGATAGTTGATGGATGTGGTGATTAACCCTCTATTATTTCACTTGGGAACAATCCCTGTTCTTAAATCATTGAGAGAAGAGAGAACCAGAGAAGAAACTCACTCTCTTAACTAACCATGTTTTATCCCCTTTTAGAAAAGCACAGGACTAAGGCAATAAAATTCAGAACAGCACAGATAGATAATTTGCATGTCGACGCCAGAGTGATTTATTGGGAACAAATGTTTCCCCTGTTAGACTGACAGCGCATCCTTCTCCAGTTCCCTGACGAAGGGAACAGACGCTGCAGATGGTCAATGTGACTCCGGTCATCATTACCAAGGACCATGTTTAGAATGTTCTAGATTGAAGGTTTCCCACTCCCTTTAACTGCAATTGCCGTTGTAACATGGGAGTTGGGATGTGCCAGGTAGAGTGAGCTAAAAGGCCTACGTAGGTACATACCAGATGATTGTAAAGAGAGAAGATTATGAAGCAGGATGTGTGTGTGTGTGTGTAGATGTAAACTTTAGATTTACACTGCCATAGATCGCCTCGACAGACAGTGAAGCAGTAGACATCAATCTTTTTTATTTATTTTTCCCACCTTTTTTACCAGGTAGCCCAGTTGAGAACAAGTTCTCATTTACAACTGCGATCTGGCCAAGAGAAAGCAAAGCAGTGCGACACAACAACACAGAGTTACACATGGAATAAACAAACATGCAGTCAATAATACAAAAGAAAAGGTCTATATACAGAGTGTGCAAAAGAGGTAGGATAAGGGAGGTAAGGCAATAAATAGGCCATGGTGGCGAAATAATTACAATATGGCAATTAAACACTGAAGTGATAGATTTATAGAAGATGAGTGTGTAAGTAGAGATACTGGGGCGCAAAAGAGCAAAATAAATCAAATAAATAACATTATGGGGGATGAGGTAGTTGGATGGGCTATGTACAGGTGCAGTGATCTGTGAGCTGCTCTGACAGCTGGTGCTTAAAGTTAGTGAGGGAGATATGAGTCTCCAGCTTCAGTTATTTATGCAGTTCGTTACAGTCATTGGCAGCAGAGAATTGGAATGAAAGGAGGAATTGGCTTTGTGGGTGACCAGTGATATATACTTGCTGGAGCGCGTGCTAAGGGTGGGTGCTGCTATGGTGACCAGTGAGCTGACATGAGGCTGGGCATTACCTAGCAAAGACTTATAGATGACCTGGAGCCAGTGGGTTTGGCGATGAATATGAAGCGAGGGCCAGCCAACGAGAGCACACAGGTCGAAGTGGTGGGTAGTATATGGGGCTTTGGTGACAAAATGGATGGAACTGTGATAGACTGCATCCAATTGGTTGAGTATGTGTTGGAGGCTATTTTGTAAATGACATCGCTGATGTCAAAGATCGGTAGGATAGTCAGTTTTACGAGGGTATGTTTGGCAGCATGAGGGAAGGATGCTTTGTTGCGAAATAGGAAGCCGGTACATTGTGTAACAAACAGAGACCACAGCAAAAAACAAACATTAACACTCCCATAGAGAGAGCCAGCTGGAATACACTCTTTGTTCTCTTCCCCCTCGCAGTTGGAAAGAGGAATCCCTCTATTCAGCTCACTAAAATTGCATTATTTTTCCCAGTGTAATGAAAAAAAGTTGTTGCATTGCACGGTACTTGTGATGCTACTCATCAGCTATAGTACATAATCATGGGTCAATACAACCTACCATATCCTGGCTGTAACACTCATCAAAGCTTTCTTTTATTTTCCCTTCATTCTGCTCTGCTGTCAATATTATTAGTTCCATCAACAAATGCTAGACTTACGTGTTCACTGAATATGCAGTGTCTAGACATTGGTTGGAATCTGCTGTTTTGCTCGCTGTAAAGAATATTAGTTTAATATTGGATCTTGCTGATACGGCTATCCAGATATATTGAAATGGTTGCATTCCGTTCATTGTTCATTCCAGATAAGTTTGGTGGACTACAGGAAAAGGCGGGCCGAATAGACCCCCATTAACATCAACGGGGCTATAGTGGATATCGTTTCAAGTTCCTTGGTGCCCACATCACCAACGAACTATCATGGTCCAAACACACCAAGACAGTCGTGAAGAGGGCACGACAAAACCTTTTCCCCTTCAGGAGACTGAAAAGATTTGGCATGGGTCCCCAGATCTTCAAAACGTTCTACAGCCGCACCATCGAGAGCATCCTGACTGGTTGCATCACCGCCTGTTATGGCATCTGCTCGGCAACTGACCATAAGGCGCTACAGAGGGTAGTGCGTACGGCCCAGTACATCAGTGGGGCCAAGCTTCCTGCCATCCAGGACCTACAGTATATAATAGGCGATGTCAGAGGAAAGCCCCGAAAATTGACTCCAGTCACTCAAGTCATAGACTGTTTTCTCTGCTACCACACAGCAAGCGGTACCGGAGCGCCAAGTCTAGGATCAAAAGGCTCCTTAACAGCTTCTAACCCCAAGCTATAAAACTGCTGAACAATTAATCAAATGGCCATCAGACTATTTGCATTGAACCCCCCTCCATTTATTTTGTACACTGCTGCTACTCACTGTTTATCTATGCATAGTCCCTTCATCCCTACATGTACAAATTACCTCAACTAACTTGTACTCCCCGCACACTGACTCGGTACCAATACCCCCTGTATATAGCCTCGTTAGTGTTTGTAATGTAGTTGGTCTGCTGTTTGAAGAGAGTCAGACCGAAATGCAGCGTGTAGGTTACTCATGACTTTTAATGAAGAAAATAGAGGTACATGAAATAACTGAAAATACGAAAACAACAAACGAGTGAAACTAATTACAGCCTATCTGGTGACTAACACAGAGACAGGTACAATCACCCATGAAATACAACGCGCACTCAAGCTACCTAAATACGGTTCCCAATCCGAGACAACTAGAATCAGCTGACTCCAATTAGGAATCGCCTCAGGCAGCCAAGCCTAACTAGACACACCCCTACTAATACACACTCCCAATTAATACAAAACCCCAATACGAAATACAACATATAAACCCATGTCACACCCTGGCCTACCCAAACATATAACAAAAACACAAGATACAATGACCAAGGCGTGACAGTGTTATGTTATTGTGTTTCGTTTTTATTTGGTAAATATTTTCTTAAACTCTTCTAAAACTGCCCCACTGTTGGTTAAGGGCTTGGACAGTAATCATTTCACAGAGGGGCATCTCAAGGTCTACACTTGTTGCATCTCAGGACAGCAGGGGCAAAGTTTCTCAGACAGAGGTTTAGCCCAGTCAGGTTGAATGCCAGTTGTTTGCACAACTCAAAACAGGCTGGCTGGTGGAGGATGTCAGGTTGATGCCAAAGATCTTGGCAAC
Source organism: Oncorhynchus gorbuscha (assembly GCF_021184085.1). Taxonomy (NCBI): domain Eukaryota; kingdom Metazoa; phylum Chordata; class Actinopteri; order Salmoniformes; family Salmonidae; genus Oncorhynchus; species Oncorhynchus gorbuscha. Next base: position 215,839 of record NW_025745691.1, on the reverse strand, counting down.
AAACATTCACATCCACTGGCATGTTTGAGTTATATGTTCCAATACCCACTGCAAGTTCATCTGAGGATTATTACCTCCTATTATCTATGGGACCACTGGTGGCGCTCCCCCGCCCCCAACAGAAAGCTAATCCATCACAGTAAACAGAGAACAGCTCTGGTTTTAAACAAGCCTTCACCCAACAACACTGTCCCCAATCTCAAAGCTGGATACATGATCTGTAATGCAACCTCAGTGCAAAGGGGTGGGTGTAGGCCTAATTGTACTTGTTGTAAGGCAAATGATATGTCCTCTATCCCACTGTCTCCTATTAGGATGTTTAGTGATGTCCATAGCATAACAGTTTATCAGCGTGTTACAGTGTTGTTGAAGAATCATTTTTTGGGGTGAATTTCCGGAAACATTGGTTCATACTCGATAGATTTCCCCTGGGAGTGAAAATTCTCCCGAAAGAGTTTGCAATTCATCTCCCAAGCCATGTACTTTTCTGACTAAAGGGAGTTTCAACCATACTCTGCCAGTATGTGAAAGTTTTCGCTCTGTATAGCCGTGTAGCTCTGTTGTGGTGTTTGCTCTGACACCTGAATTAGTGCTTTGATTGACACCATCAAGGAACAGCTAACTGTTGCATTGTGCCAGAAAGATACAAATCTCACCTTTCTGATAAAAAAAATAGCGGTACTGTAAAAAATACAACAACAATGAGCAGACTGCTGACTAACAATGAGACAGACAATCACGCCATGAAATACAGCCCTCAAGCTACTGGTTCCCAATCAACCTTCCCTCCAAGTTCTCTCAGGCAGCCAAGCCTAACAGACACACCCCTACTAATACACTCCCAATTAATACAAAACCCCACTGGCAACATATAAACCATGTCACACCCTGGCCTACCCAAACATATAACAAAAACACAAGATACAAGACCATGGTTATTGTGTTTCTTTTTTATTTGGTAAATATTTTCTTAAACTCTTCTAAAACTGCACTGTTGTTAAGAGGGGTAATCATTTCACGGTAAGGTCTACACTTGTTGTACCTCCAGGCTTTGATTTGGTTTAGCCCTAATGCAGTTGTTTGCACAACTCAAACAAGGGCACTGATGCCAAATCAACAAACATCCATCCACTCTGTTTGCCTTATATGTTCCCTACCACTGAGGAAGTACAGCTCCATTATCAGCCCAGTCAAAACTGTTCGCTGCCCTGGCCCCACAGTAAACAATGGTGGAACAAACTCCCCAATCTCAAAGCAATACATGACTGTAATGCAACCTCAGTGCAATCAGGCCACCTTACTTGTTGTAAGGCAAATGATATGTCCCTACCTCTTTAGGATGAATACCTAGTTTATCAGGTTAAGTAAGAATCAAAGCCATTGGTTGGCGATAGATTTCCCTGGGAGTGAAAAGAAAGAGTTTGCAATTGCCATGTACTTTTCTGACTAAAAGTTTTAGATGCACTATTGTTAAGGAGGCTCTGTCCCACCTGAATGTCATTGACACCATCAATGAACAGCTAACTGTTGCATTGTGCCAGAAAGATAAAATCTCACCTTTCTGATAAAAAACTGTAAATGTAAAAAATGACCAGACTGCTAAATGTAACAGACAATACAGGAGGTATAACTGTAGGGAGTTAATACTGCTCTGGCTTTCATGGTCAAAGTATTACGATGGTCCAATTACATTTAATCCTAATAGATTTGGTTTGTAGAAAACAAGTAAGAGTAAATCCTTGTTGTTTGGTTTAACTAAACTTGTTCACGGCAAAACATCAAAACAAGACCCATACACAAAATAAACTAACTCTTTCATAAATATATTATTGCACGATAAAATTGTTGAGAGAAGAAAAAAAATATTACTGTATTTAAAAAAATCTCTATCAACAATTTTATCGTGCAATAATATATTTATCTCTCTATACATACAAACATACAGTGGGGAGAACAAGTATTTGATACACTGACCATTTTGCAGGTTAACCTACTTACAAAGCATGTAGAGGTCTGAATTTTTAATCATACGTACACTTCAATGTGAGAGACGGAATCAAAAAATCCAGAAAATCACATTGTATGATTATTAAGTAATTAATTTGCATTTTATTGCATCACATAAGTATTTGATCACCTACCAACCAGTAAGAATTCCGGCTCTCACAGACCTGTTAGTATTTCTTTAAGAAGCCCTCCTGTTCTCCACTCATTACCTGTATTTACTGCACCTGTTTGAACTTGTTACCTGTATAAAAGACAACTGTCCACACACTCAATCAAACAGACTCCAACCTCTCCACGATGGCCAAGACCAGAGAGCTGTGTAAGGACATCAGGGATAAAATTGTAGACCTGCACAAGGCAGGGATGAGCTACAGGACAATAGGCAAGCAGCTTGGTGTGAAGGCAACAGCTGTTGGCGCAATTATTTGAAAATGAAAGAAGTTCAAGATGACGGTCAATCACCCTCGGTCTGGGGCTCCATGCAAGATCTCACCTTGTGGGGCATCAATGATCATGAGGAAGGTGAAGGATCAGCCCAGAACTACACGGCAGGACCTGGTCAATGACCTGAAGATAGCTGGGACCACAGTCTCAAAGAAAACCATTAGTAACACACTACGCCATCATGGATTAAAATCCTGCAGCGTAGGCAAGGTCCCCCTGCTCAAGCCAGCGCATGTCCAGGCCCGTCTGAAATTTGCCAATGACCATCTGGATGATCCAGAGGAGGAATGGGAGAAGGTCATGTGGTCTGATGAGACAAAAATAGAGCTTTTTGGTCTAAACTCCACTCGCCATGTTTGGAGGAAGAAGAAGAATGAGTACAACCCCAAGAACACAACATCCCGACCGTGAAGCATGGAGGTGGAAACATAATTCTTTGGGGATGCTTTTCTGCAAACGGGACAGGACGACTGCACCATATTGAGGGGAGGATGGATGGGGCCATGTATCGCAAGATCTTGGCCAACAACCTCCTTCCTTCAGTAAGCGCATTGAAGATGGGTCGTGGCTGGGTCTTCCAGCATGACAACGACCCGAAACACACAACCAGGGCAACTAAGGAGTGGCTCCGTAAGAAGCATCTCAAGGTCCTGGAGTGGCCTAGCCAGTCTCCAGACCTGAATCCAATAGAAAATCATTGGAGGGAGCAGACTGTCCGTTTTGCCCAATGACAGCCCTGAAACCTGAAGGATCTGGGGTAGTCCTGTATGGAGGAGTGGGCCAAAATCCCTGCATCAGTGTGTGCAAACCTGGTCGACAACTACAGGAAACGTATGATCTCTGTAATTGTAAACAAAGGTTTCTGTACCAAATTTTAAGTTCTGCTTTTCTGATGTATCAAATACTGTACTTATGTCATGCAATAAAATGCTAATTCATTTCTTAAAAATCATACAATGTGAATTTCTGGATTTTTGTTTTACAAACATAACAAACTTTGTTTATATTCAATCCTCACGTTGTTTTTATCCTAAATAATCGATAATATTTCCACCAGACAATAACGTCGTCAATATAAAAGGTAAACAAGAAAGGCACTCTCTCTGGTCGTGCGCATGAAAAAGCTCTGTGACACGGCAGGGTCCACTCATTCAGACTGCTCTTACTCCCTCATTTTTGAGAATACAAGCCTGGAAGGCATAGGAACTGTAATTTGAGTCCTAAGTCAATGGATACTGTAATGACAATGAATAGAAAACTACAACAACCAAAATAAATCATACTTCCTGAATGGATTTTTCTCAAATCAGTTCTGTTAAACTCACAGACATTATTTTAACAGTTTTGGAAACTTTAGAGTGTTTTCTATCCAACTCTACTAATTATTATTAATTGTATGCATATCTTATCTTCTGGGCCTGAGTAGAAAGCTGTTTAATTTGGGCATGCCTTAGAAAAGTTATTCAGTTAATTACCACTTTTTTAATGTTTCACAATTTGTACTTTTATTAAATTAATAGGACGGTTTTCCCTTCCTCCTCTGAGAAGCCTCCACTGTTAGTGTTTTCACATCCAGGTGGCAAGTGGGCAAATGTAATGTATGTGTGTACTTAATGCAAGATCATTCCTGGTTTCTGGTCGTTCCTGGTCATTTTCATAAGAGGATGTGCCAATTGGAAAGGTCAGAACTGTCTATAGAAAACAAATCAAGCCAGTATTCGTCATTAGTCAAGCTCTCCACAGACACATAAAAACGAGGTGCCTGTTGGAATCCTGATCCCCTCAGTCAAATAAAATAAAGGCATCTGGATTTAACAGCTCATCTTATACAACATTGAGCAAAACATTTTGAGTTTAAGAATTGTTATTTCGGAGTGATTTTTCTATAGAACTGTCATAGTATAATATCTAATTTCTGTCACTATGTACTGTATGTTTGTTATATAGCAAGAGTAGTTTCTGCATGCAGGAAATATTACACATCAGATCCAGAGATATACAGAATACAATTATCTAAGTCTTACAACAACGTTACCATACCCCAAAAATCATCTTCGCCTGCAGTAACCAATCGCTCTCACATTCATATCTTATTTTTGAGAATTCTTTAACAAGACTGTTCCTATGGTTCCTGTCCTGCCTGACCATCTCAAGGTCATCCATGGCTGTGTGTGGAGCTGTTTGTGAGGAGGATTAGAGGCCTAATAGACAGTGCCCAGCTCTAATGAAAGGCCTCTGCATTGTCCCCCATCTATAGATCACAACCTGCCATTTCCATTTTCATGCGTGCACAGACGTATCACCAAGTGAATTTCATGGCAGATTTGCTGATCTCTGTAGACTGATTCTCACAGATGTGTGTAAATAATAGAAGAGGGTTTTGTGTGTGTGATCCTGCCTAAACAGTCAACATGTTTTAATAACAGTTATTTGGCTAATATCTGTGCACGGATCGATGTGGCTCTGTAGCTCAGTTGGTAGAGCATGGCGCTTGTAGACAAAAATATGACAAATACTAGCATAAAAGCGTCTGCTAAATGGCATATATTATATTATATTATATTACAGGCAAAAATATGACAAATATAGCATTCACACAGGAATAATCTCAGTCCTTCCCGTCACTCAATCTGAAGTACTTATATTTAACATGCCATTTCCTCAGGTAGCGTTTTCACAGGTAGATTCGGTTGTAGCAGATTCTGCTATACTTCATTTTTTTATCAGTAGAATCTGTCAGAGCTCAACTAAATAATGACCATATGTAGAGAGGAAGAATGAAGGACAGCAGAATTCTCCCACTTGCTTGCTGTATCATGTCTGCCTTGTGACACACCTGCCTTGTGACACTGATAGTTTTCCCGGACTCAAATCCCCTCTCAATACCCACACTGTGAAGGTTAATGGGGGAGAAAGGACTTTGTCATAAAGCAGAGCACCTTGTGTCTCGTTTGTGTCGACATGTAGTTAAAGAAGAGGGATGCAGTGACACCGGTCACTTCAGAACAACTTGTCATGGCGTCCTACTTCAGAATACTATATCATTTAGCATTACTAGTGAATGTGTCAAGTACAAGGACATACAGTTGAAGTCGGAGGTTTATATACACCTTAGCCAAATACATTTAAACTCAGTTTTTCACAATTCCTGACATTGTATTCCTAGTAAAAATTCCCTGTCTTGGGTCAGTTAGGATCGCCACTTTATTTTAAGAACGTGAAATGTCAGAATAACAGTAGAGAGTGATTTTATTTCAGCTTGTGTTTCTTTCATCATATTCCCAGTGGGTCAGAGGTTTACATACACTCAATTAGTATTTGGTAGCACTGCCTTTAAATTGTTTGACTTGGGTCAAACATTTCAAGTAGCCTTCCACAAGATTCCCACGATAAATTGGGTACATTTTGGCCCATTCCTCCTGCAGAGCTGGTGTAACTGAGTCAGGTTTGTAGGCCCCCTTGCTCGCACATGCTTTTTCAGTTCTGCCCACAAATGTTCTATAGGATTGAGGTCAGGGCTTTGTGATGGCCACTACAATACCTTGACTTTGTTGTCCTTAAGCCATTTTGCCACAACTTTGGATATATGCTTGGGGTCATGGTCCATTTGGAAGACCCATTTGCAACCAAGCTTTACCTTCCTGACTGATGACGTGAGATGTTGCTTCAATATATCCACATAATTTTCCTTCGTGATGCCATTTATTTTGTGAAGTGCACCAGTCTCTCTTGCAGCAAAGCACCCCCACAACATGATGCTGCCACCCCAGTGCTTCACGATTGGGATGGTGTTCTTTGGCTTGCAAGCATCCTCCTTTTTCCTTCAAACATAATGATGGTCATTATGACCAACCAGTTCTATTTGTGTTTCATCGGACTAGAGGACATTTCTCCAGAAAGTCCGATCTTTGTCGCCATGTGCAGTATTATGGCGGTTTTGGAGCAGTGGCTGCAAAAACCAGCGGAGTGGTTTTCAGCGATTGCTGAGCGGCCTTTCAGGTTATGTCGATATAGGACTCATTTTACTGTGGATATAAATACTTTTGTACCTGTTCCTTCAGCGTCTTTACAAGGTCCTTTGCTGTTGTTCTGGAATTGATTTGCACTTTTCGCACCAAGTACGTTCATCTCTAGGAGACAGAACGCGTCTCCTTCCTGCATGGTCCCATGGTGTTTATACTTCCGTACTATTGTTTGTACAGATGAACGTGGTACCTTCAGGCATTTGGAAATTGCTCCCAAGAATGAACCAGACTTGAAATACATCCACAGGTACACCACCAAATGACTCAAATGATGTCAAATAGCCTATCAGAAGCTTCTAAAGCCATGACATAATTTTCTGGAATTTTCCAAGCTGTTTAAAGGCACAGTCGACTTAGTGTATGTAAAGTTTTGAGCCACTGGAATTGTGATACAGTGATTTATAAATGAAATAATCTGTCTGTAACCAATTGTTGGAAAAATTACTTTTGTCATGCACAAAGTAGATGTCCTAACCGACTTGACAAAACTATAGTTTGTTAACAAGAAATTTGTGGAGTGGTTGAAAAAAAGAGTTAATGACTCCAACCTAAGTGTATGTAAATTTACGACTCCAACTGTAGATGTAGAGGGTTAGGAGAGGGTTTGGCCGGTGGGGGGCTTTACAGCTACGCCGTCATGCTAGATAAGAATCTGTTCCTGCCTAGTTAAATAAAGGTTTAATAAATCAAATGTAGCTCAGTTAAAGTATTTGAGGTCTTCCACAACAGTTTCTTCAATTTTTGCCAGGTTCCTTTGAGGCCAAAACATGCATTGCATGCATAGGGTCAATTTGAATTTTATATCACACAATAAAATGTTAAGCAAATTGAACTTGCAATTTTATCGACTGAAATCATTCACCTTTATAAAGACAGTAGTATATTTCATATGCAGAGGAAAAATATGTAACTCTCAAAGGTCTCTTGGGCCCTTAGGGGAGTGAATGTACTCCATTGCATCTCATTCCCTTTCCAGACCATGTCTTTTTCTAGTGATATTTCCACAGAGCCAAAGTGCTTTGTCACTGTGATGACAGTGTGAATGTCTCCAAAAAAGCTGAATCCTTCATATTTGCACTTAAGTCTGTTGGAGACAACATGGCAACCCTTTGACTTTTACACATTACTGGTTTTCCACTGTACATAATTGTGACGGATCACAAGTTTCTGACTGCTAATCAATCACAACATTATATTGAGATTGTGTTCAGGAACCCCCCCCCATGAGGAAGTTGCCAACAGTATTTTGACCATTTCCTATCCTAGCGAGGAAATTGTCTTTTAAGGTTCCACCTCCGAAAAATGACAAAGGCTACTTACAGTGCATTCGGAAGGTTTTCAGACTCTTTGACTTTTCCACATTTTGTTACTTTACAGTCTTATTCTAAAAATGATTTTGTTTTATTCTCTTGTCAATCTACACACTAATGACAAAGCAAAAACAGGTTGACATTTTTGCAAATGTATAAAAATAAAAAACAGGAATACCTTATTTACATAAGTATTCAGAGCCCTTGCTATGAGACTCGAAATTGAGCTCAGCTGCATCTTGTTTCCATTGATCATACTTGAGATGTCTCTACAACTTGATTGGAGTTCACTTGTGGTAAATTCATTAGACCTGATTTGGGAAGGCACACACGGGTCTATATAAGGTCCTATAGTTGACAGTGCATGTCAGAGAAAAAAACCAAGCCATGATTTCAAGGGAATTTTCCGTAGAGCTCCAAGACAGGACTGTGTCGAGGCACAGATCTGGGGAAGGGTACCCAAACATTTCTGCAGCATTGAAGGTCCCCAAGAACAAAGTAGCCTCCATCATTCTTGAATGAAAGAAGTTTGGAACCACCAAGACTCTTCCCTGAGCTGGACGCCAGGGCCAAACTGAGCAATCGGGGGAGAAGGGCCTTGGTCAGGGAGGTGACCAAGAACCAGATGATCACTATGACAGAGCTTCAGAGGTTCTCTGTGAAGATAAGAGAACCATCCAGAAGGACAAACATCTCTGCATCACTCTACCAATCAGATCTTTACAGTAGAGTGGCCAGATGAAAGCCACTCTACTGTAAAAGGCACATGACAGCCCACTTAGAGTTTGCCAAAAGGCACCTACTGTAAAGACTCTCAGATCATGAGAAACAGGATTCTCTGGTCTGATGAAACCAATATTGAATTATTTGGCCTGAATGCCAAGTGTCACATCTGGAGGAAACCTGGCACCAACCCTACGGTGAAGCATGGTGGTGGCCGCATCATGCTGTGGGGATGTTTTTCAGCGGCAGGGACTTGGAGACTAGTCAGGATCGAGGGAAAGATTAAAGGAGCAAAGTACAGAGAAATCACTGATGAAACCTGCTCCAGGTTCACCTTCAAACAGGACAATGACTATAAGCACACAGCCAAGACAATGCAGGATTGGCTTCGGGACAAGTCTCTGAATGTCATTGAATGACCGAGCCAGAGGCCGGACTTGAACCCGATCTATCTCTGGAGAGACCTGAAAATAGATGTGCAGTGACGCTCCTAATTCAACCTGACAGAGCTTGAGAGGATATGCAGAGAAGAATGGGAGATACTCCCCAAATACAGGTGTACCAAGCTTGTAGTGTCATACCCAAGAAGTCTTGAGGCTGTAATCCCTGCCAAAGTTGCTTCAACAAAGTACTGAGTAAAGGTATAAGTATATCATACAGTAAGTATATCATACAGTGGACACCTAAGCCTATAGCCTATTCATGCAATACCCCGATGTATTTTGTTTACATATTCACAAATTGGGTACGGGAATTTCCACGTGGAGTTGATTAACATCAACAAATAGGGGACTAACAGCTACTGTACCAGTGTAGCTAGCTAGCATGCTAACCGTTTGCTCATGATCATGCACGCTGCAAATGACATAAGTTCCTTGTATTTTCTATGGCGGGTGCCTTTTCATTATCTGGATAGACACTTGGTTTCTAGCTAATGTTATTTCAGTCAGAACAGTTGAATGTGTAGTGAAGCAAAACTTTAGTGGTCAAATTTGAATTTCATTCATGGCTCAGGCCATGGTGCTAAGTGGACACGGGGCTGTTTGGCTCAACTCAATCGCAAAGAGGAATAACTTTGCATCTGTTTATGAATAATAAACAATGCCATGCTGGTGTGTGGTAACATTCAAATAAAAACGCAGCCCTGAAATGAAACAGGTTGAAAAAATGGTATGTCATCATAAGAAAAGATATCGCATTAATTAACACAGATTTCCACGAAGTGGGCATTTCAGATTTGTCACTTCAAGCCTTACTATATAATTTTTTAACTATATATTTTTTAACTATATATTTTTTTTACATACCTAAAGTTGTCCTAAAATTCAAAATCATGTAGCAAAATGAATTATCTTAAAATAATTCCATATTTTGGCTTAGTTCCCCCCTACAGACAAAATGTACTATAAACAAAATCATTCTGATGCCCTGTAACATGCTTCCCGCTGGGCACAGGAGTCAGTCAACTATCATGAATTCAACCAAAACTTTCACCCTGACATTGGATTTAAGTTGAAAGTTGAGTGAAAAAATACTAAATTTCCTTGAGTTGATTACTTTTTGCAAATTAAATCAGTTTTCCACATTGATTCATCATCACATTTAATTTTTTGGTTGAAATGTGGACAAAATGTTGATTCAATCAGTTTTTGCCCAGTTGGTTGAGTCAATGTTGTATTTTTAAATCAGCCATTAGATGTGTACAATGTCAATCAATCAAAGTCTAATATAGCACAATCACACAGATCCAGATCTATAATACTTCCACTCCATGTCACTCAACTGAAGGGCATCTCCATTGCTGTGCTATATGTTTTGTTTTTGGTATGTGAGGAGGTAGATATGCTTAATTGAAACCAGATGACCTGGAATTAACTCCCGTTCAGTTGGACAGAGTATCAGAATGACCCTGAGAAGAGCCCATTGATGGTGTGCAGCACAGAGGTGCAGACTGGTTCAGAATCGTTCTAGGACATTGTAGTCTGAATGGTTCAGGTTATCCCTTATTACATGAAGGCCTACAGCAAATTAGTTCTAGTACTGATCAAACTCTAATACAATTTAAGCAAAAAACGTATTTTATCTAAAAACAGACCACAACAAAACATTCACTTGACCTTGCATTTCACCCTTTAAAGAGGGCATATCTATATTCACTGCCATCCTATTGAGTGCAGACCACAGCATATACCATCCATCAAGTGTTTAGTGGAAGGTGTTGTGGCAACTCTAGGGGGACAAACATGTGATTGAGTGATGGTGTAACACCAACCCACTTGTGAACTGACCTCAAAGTGTCCATTTGATTAAGGCAGTAAACTGTGTGTATGTCTGAGAGCGAGTCCAAATTATGAGTCAGGTTGAAGTTTCACTCCGTGTTTGAAAAACTGCTCTGAGACATGTAAAAGGACCGATGAGCATCAACATATGAAGTTCATAGGAGCATGTCAAATTGGGTGTCAAGTGAAAGCTAAGAGTCTATATTTGAGAAATTAAGGCATAATACATTTTTCAACCATTTTCCATCCTAAGAATTAGGAATAAGCAAAGGCTTTGATTACTGGTCAAACAGATGGAAAGTAGGTCTTTGACAACATTTACCAGAAAAACAATGTTGAAGTAAAGACACCTGCCAACTAATATCAACACATATTTCATTTGAGAAATGATTTAGCTTCTGTAAGTTTAGAAACCATTGCCTTGTCTTTTAATTATGTTACCAAAAACCTGCATATCTTTAAAATATTTTCAAATTTCTCTCCATGAGGGAGGATTATGAGTTCACAGAAGTAAAAAGAAAAGGTACACCTACAAATTAGTTCATTTTTTAAAACTTCTATTAAATTTGTTAATGAATTACCAACTTAAAACATGTAATTATGTTACCAAATCGGTAAAGGAATTACTGAAAACTCAGTAAAGGAAATACAATTGAATTGGCTACAATGGGAAATCATGGTAGTCACAAACCACAGCTGGGTCATCTGCTACTGTCCTCCCTTCCACTGGCATACTGTTATGTTCAGCTCATAACTGTTTTCTTTCTCTTTCTGTCATCTGGTGGTCAAAGCAAGACTGAAAACAATCTGGAAAACTCCCTTTCCCATTCCCTCTGCCTCTAGTTAATGTCACCTTTCCCGGCTCTTTCTGACACCACCATGACATCTACCACCATTTAGTGTAACAAGCAACCTCACCCACTGAGTACCGGATGTCCATCGAACAAAACAAACATTTCTTGCGGATGTTGGAGTCCCGGGAGTGCATTCCAATGAAGATCAGCAAAGGTAAGTGAAGATTATAATGCTATTTATGACTTTTGTTGACGCCACAATTTGGCGGGTAACTGTATGGCTTGCTGTTGTGGCTGAACGCTGTTCTCAGATTATTGAATATTGTGCTTTTGCCGTAAAGCTTTTTTGAAATCTGATACAGCGGTTGCATTAAGAACAAGTTTATCATTAATTCTATGTAAACCATGTATCTTTCATCAAAGTTTATGATGAGTATTTCTGTTATTTGACGTGGCTCTCTGCAATTTCTCCGGATGTTTTGGAGCCATTTCTGAACATGGCAGCAATGTAAACTGAGGTTTTTGGATATAAATATGAACTTGATCGAACAAAACATACATGTATTGTGTAACATTGAGCCCTGGGAGTGTCATCTGATGAAGATCGTCAAAAGTTGGTGATTCTTTTTATCTATATTTCTGCTTTTTGTGAACCCTCTCTTCGGTTGGAAAATGGCTGAATGCTTTCTGTGACTAGTTGCTGACCTAACATAATGATATGTTCTGCTTTCACTTAAAAAAAAATTGAAATCGGACACTGTGGTTGGATTAACAAGTAGTGTATCTTTAAAATGGTGTAAAATACTTGTATGGTTGAGGAATTTTAATTATGAGATTTCTGTTGTTTTGAATTTGGCGCCCTGCAATTTCAATGGCTGTTGGCGAGATGGGATGCTAGGAAACCGAACGATCCCAGAGAGGTTAACTGACTTGGCTAGTTAAATAAAGGTTACACTAAGAGCATAACATTTCTGCACCCTAATTTTCAAATTATTGTCTTAACAATATCCAAATGGAGATTAAGTGAAAATACAATTCTCAATGATTTATCAAGACTAGTCCCCATGCTTGCCTCAGAGCAGCGTGAAATGGTGCTAAAAGTTGTAGGATTTTGCTTCTAACTTTTATATGCTCTTTAAATAAATAAGACCTACACCATTTTTAACAACACATTACTCAACACTAGTGAGACTCATTTCACCTATGGTAGGCCTACAGTATATCAGTATATTCAATGACGTGATTCTCCGCCAATAATTACATTTAGAGAATTAGAGGACTCTAAATTCATATCTAAGATAGTTAGATATTCTCACAGATCCTAAAGGCTTTTACATAATTCTAAATTAATTAATAATAATCGCTTTGTTTAAAAAGTAACAATACTTTGGAGATTGTTTTCATTTAACATAGAGTGAGCGAGAAAAAGGCAATTCTAGGACATGGGGTGAGACATTCGCCCTAATTTCTAAATAAAGCCAGTTTGTTATTTAGAATTATTTATTTCTGGAGAAACCTAACTTGATTATTTGGCGCACCCCATTGGGCTGTGCCGTGGCGGAGATCTTTGTGGGCTATACTCGGCCTTGTCTCAGGATGGTAAGTTGGTGCTTGAAGATATCCCTCTAGTGGTGTGGGGGCTGTGCTTTGGCAAAGTGGGTGGAGTTATATCCTGCCTGTTTGGCCCTGTCCGGGGGTATCATTGGATGGGGCCACAGTGTCTCCTGAGCCCTCCTGTCTCAGCCTCCAGTATTTATGCTGCAGTAGTTTATGTGTCGGGGGGCTAGGGTTAGTCTGTTATATGTGGAGTATTTCTCCTGTCTTATCCGTTGTCCTGTGTGAATTTAAGTATGCGCTCACTAATTCTCTCTTTCTCTCGGAGGAGGACCTGAGCCCTAGGACCATGCCTCAGGACTAGCATGACTCTTCCTTGCCATCCCCAGTCAGAAATATATGTCCACAGCAGGAAGCCTAAGTATTCTGTGCCCACTTGACCAGCATAACGCTCCGGGCGGCCCTTGCTGTGCCTGGTGAGCAGTTGGTCAAGTTCTGTTTTCAGAAGATTAATGGAAATGTCAGGGTGAACCGAAGACCTGACGAACCCTCCACGTATGTTGACTATGCCTGTTAGAGGTGGAGTTCCAGAGCTCACAGGTGTGCCTGGCATGGATTGTGACTCCATCCCTTTCAACGCGTGAATGAGACAATGATTCCAATGATTGACAAAGAACTTCCACCAGCAGGAGCTCTGGATATGGCATCTGGAACAGTGTTGTATTTTACATTCCTGTATTGTACTGCAAAGGTAAACTCTTGCAACCGTAGAGCCCATCTGATGAGTCTGGTACTTGGTTTGTTGGTCTTGAACACCCACACAAGGGAGGAATGGTCAGTGACCACAGTGATGTGTCTTCCCTCCAGGTAGTACCTCCACTTTTCCAAAGCCCAGACAACTGCAAGGCACTCCTGCTCGGTTGTGGAGTTGTTCCATTCTTCTCCATTCAATGTCCGACTGGCGAACGCTAGCACTTCTTCAGTGCCAAGTCCAGTTTGCTGGACTAGGACAGCACCAAGTCCAACATCACTTGCAACAGTGTAAACAACAATAGGGCAATCAAAGTTGGGATGACCCAAAAGGGGAGGTGTGACGAGGTGTTATTTCAGGGTTTCAAAGGAGGTCTGACACTCTGCTGTCCATCAGAATTTCACTCCTTTTCGCTTCAACGCGTTGAGGGGTTCTGCCACCTGGGAGAAGTTTGACACAAATCGATGGTACCATCCAGCCATCTGATGGAACCGTTGAAGGGCCTTGAGTGTGGTTGGCACAGGGAAGTCTTGTACAGCCTTGGTCTTTTCAGGATCCACATGAATGCCGTCAAAAGACACAATATGGCCCAGGAACTTCAGGGAGGTTTGGCAGAAGTTGCTCTTCTTCATATTCAATGTCAGACCAGCTTCTCTTAGCTTGAATATCTTGAAAGTGTTGTTCTCTGTTCTGGGAGTAGATAATTATATCGTCCAGGTAGACGAAACAGATCTTCCCTTGAGCTCACCTAATGCAATCTCCATGAGTCTTTGGAAAGTGGCAGGTGCATTCTTTCATCCAAAAGACTCCCAGGAATCCCAGTTCACCATTAAATGTTTGATTTAGTTCGATAATGTCCATCATTTGTGTCCAAAGGGCTACTTTTGTTAGCATGTTTGGTAAACAAATCCAAAGTCATGAAGCGCGTTCCCTAGTTGCAGACGAAATGTCAAAAAGTTCCATTCCTGTCCGTAGAAACATATTAAACAATGTATGGAATCAATCTTTAGGATGTTTTTAACATAAAACGTCAATAATGTTCCAACCGGAGAATTCCATTGTCTTCAGAAGTGTGATGGAACGGAGCTCCCTCTCATGTGAATGTGCATGGTCAGAGCATAGTCAGCTCATGGCAGACCTTACTCATTCCCTTCTCATTCGGTCCCACTTCACAGTAGAATCCTTATTCAATTTTCTAAAGATGGTTGACATCTAGTGGAAACCTTAGGAAGTGCAACATAACCAATATCCCACTGTGTATTCAATAGGGGCTGGGTTGAAAATCGACCAACCTCAGATTTCCCACTTCCTGTTTGGATTTTTTTGTTTTTTTCCTGCCATATGAGTTCTGTTATACTCACAGACATCATTGAAACAGTTTTAGAAACTTCAGAGTGTTTTCTATCCAATACTAATAATATGCAAGGCTGGTAGAAAAGTGATAAAACTGTGTGTGTGTGTGTGTGTGTGTGTGTGTGTGTGTGTGTGTGTGTGTGTGTGTGTGTGTGTGTGTGTGTGTGTGTGTGTGTGTGTGTGTGTGTGTGTGTGTGTGTGTGTGTGTGTGTGTGTGAGAGTTATAAAATGAATGTCTTTGCATTTTTTGACTTCGGAACGTTCTCTGAATAAAGAACTAACCTTTTGCAGACTGGGGGCTTTGTCTAATTCTTCATTAACCAGGGTCTTACAAACTTCTGGGAATTGGTCAAAGCTATAGAGATAGTTGAGTTCAACCATTGGGATAAAAATTCTCGTGACACCTTTCCACAGAGGGTTCTGCATGGAAACTCACCGGGTTCTACCTGGAACAGTAGAACTTAATAAACAGAGTGTATCCTTCGTCAAAAAGACATGGTAAAGCCTTGAAGTGTGAGCACTCTTTAAAAGGAATGACAGATGGCTGTTCCACTGGATGTCATAAGGTGAATGCACCAATTTGTAAGTCGCTCTGGATAAGAGCGTCTGCTAAATGACTTAAATGTAAATGTAAATGTAAAAGGAATCACCTTAAAGGAAAACATGCCCTCAGCACAGACAAAAGCAGTCTTGTCCTTGCTTTCCTGGTCCATCTCAACCTGCCAATAGCCACTATTGAGGTCAAGGGTAGTGAACACAACAGCGCCAGACAATGACTCCAGGATCTCGTGGATGGTGGGAAGAGGATCGGTATCAGTCTGGGAAACATTGTTGGTCTTCCTATAGTCCACACAAAATCTAAGACCACCGGTCTTTTTTAGGAAGAGGACAACAGGAGCAGCCCAGGGAGAGGAGGAATGTTCAATTATATCTTGTGTCAACATATCATTAATGAGTCCCTTTTGGATGATTAGCTTCGCAAGGGGACAAACTATATGGCTTTTGCTTGATCGGCATTTCTTGTGTAAGGAATATTTTGTACTTCAGGAGCCCAGTGGTTCCTAGCTTTGAAGTACATACATCAGTATTATTCTGCAGCTGTTCCAACAGCCTTAACTCCTCTGGCTGTTCCAGGTGAGCTCTTCTCACAGCCTGTAAAAGGAGATCATCAGAAGGATTACCCAGGGTTAGTGGTAGCAATGGCAGAGAAGACTGCCACATTTGAACCCCAATCATGTAATTTCGTAGCTTCTGATTAGAAGAAATGCTTCTCGCTCGGATTGTATGGAAACCAGTAGCAATTGTGTGCAATATCTATCTGAACACCACTGAAGTACATGAAATCAATTCCCAATATGACAGGAAAAGCAAGGTTCTTGGTTTGTAGGATAACATCTATCCATCATATAGGAGCGGTTACACAGGCGGAACTCTACCTCACTCCATCCAAGTGGTCATTTGGCCTCACCATCAGCCAGGTAGAGTGAACCTTCTGTCCACGGCTTCAAGTTATTTTGTGGACCTTTTACCTCCTTCCACAGTTTCTCATTGAGCAGTAAAGGAGGAATCCAGGTTGGTTCTTCCTGTCCACGGGCCTATGGACAGGGGTAACACCAGTTGGTGCGGTATTAACTGAAAGGAAGGAAATGTCGATGGGGGGGGGGGCAAAGGCAGTGACTCTTGGGTTTCAGCTCTGGTTAATAACCTCTCTAGGATAGGGGGACAGTCGCGTCTCACTTGGCCAAAAGCCAGGGAAAATGCAGAGCGCCAGATTCAAGTAAAATTACATAAAAATCTAACTTTCATTAAATCACACATGTAAGATACTAAATTAAAGCTACACTCGTTGTGAATCCAGCCAACATGTCAGATTTTAAAAAGGCTTTTCGGCGAAAGCATAAGATGCTACTATCTGATGATAGCACCACAGTAAACAGAGTAGCATATTTCAACCCTGCAGGCGCTACACAAAATGTAGAAATAAAATATAATTCATGCCTTACCTTTGACAAGCTTCTTTTGTTGGCACTCTAATATGTCCCATAAACATCACAAATGGTCCTTTTGTTCTATTAATTCCGTCCATACATATCCAAAATGTCTATTTATTTGGCGTGTTTGATCCAGAAAAAAACAGCTTTCAATTTGCGCAAAGTTACTACAAAATATCTCAAAAGTTACCTGAAAACTTTGCCAAAACATTTCAAAATACTTTTGTAATACAACTTTACGTATTTTTAAACGTTAATAATCGATCAAATTGAAGACGGGTCTATCTGTTTTCAATAGAGTACGAGAGGAAACTAACCCTACTTTTCAAGTCTTGCCCAACTCTCAACAGCGTTGCCCTTTTGCAAGATGGCCATACTTCTTCATTGCACAAAGGAATAATCTCAACCAAATTCGAAAGACTGGTGACATCCAGTGGAAGCGGTAGGCACCTGCAAACAAGTGCCTAAGAAATATTGTTTCCCCATGAGAACCCAATGAACAGACAGTGACCTCAAAAATAAATCATTCTGAATGGTTAGTCCT
This sequence comes from Oncorhynchus gorbuscha, assembly GCF_021184085.1. Classification (NCBI taxonomy): domain Eukaryota; kingdom Metazoa; phylum Chordata; class Actinopteri; order Salmoniformes; family Salmonidae; genus Oncorhynchus; species Oncorhynchus gorbuscha. Next base: position 198,064 of record NW_025745691.1, on the reverse strand, counting down.
CAGGGTTTTGCCTGCTACATAAGTTCTGTTATACTCACAGACATGATTCAAACAGTTTTAGAAACTTCAATGTTTTCTATACATATCTACTAATAATATGCATGTCTTATATTCTTGGCATGAGTAGCAGGAAGTTGAAATTGGTCACGCTATTTATCCAAAAGTGAAGGTTACTGCCCCTATCCCAATTAAAGCACCCAGAGTAGGATGGTCAATCCTGCGAAGAGGGTTAGGTGTGTCGGCCTGTTGTGATTTGTGGTATCTAGAAGGGTTTACTTGATACGGTCTTGGACATGTGGCTGAAGAATGTTCCTTTTGGCTACATCTCCAACAGAACATGGGAGGGTTCTGGGCTGGAGGCTCTGGCTGTTGTTGATGGTCTGGCTTGGGTAACTGTTTGGGGGTCTGTTTCTTTCTCTGTTTATATTTGCTGTTGGCATTCTCTGTTCTTTTTAAACTGCTGTCCCAGGCGAACCAGTCCATCAACAATGGTGACTTTCACTGAGTTGATTGGCTAGTAGAGGGTTGATGTTCATCAAGATCAACTTAATGACCTCTTCCTCCTCAATGCCAGGCTTCCACCTTCTGCACAGGGATTGGTAACTGTATGCAAAGTCACAGATACTCTCTTTCTCTCTTTGCACTCGATTCCTGAATCTTTCTGCCAGCTCATCAGTGTAGTCCTCAGAGAAAAACTTGGCCTCAAAGTCAGCCCAGGAGGTAGTGGTGAGACGTGCCACATCCCACCAGTCTTGAGCTGTCCCATGCAACACATTCCTCAATCTGGTAAGGAGTTCTTTGTCAGCCAAGGGATTGAGGGCAAGAAAGTCACAACATATTTCCTGATACATTAGCGGATCAGGACTGTCATCATTTTTTCCCAAAGGTGGGAAATTGCAATTTAATGGGCATCGCCCCCACATGACGTCTACTCAAATCACCATGAACAAAATAGCTAGGAGGAAGTAGAGGGTGAGGGCCTTATCGGACCATAAAAACTAACACCAGGATGCATGGTGGATTGCATCATACAAGTGGTGGCTGCAGCATTGCCTCATCTTGGCGGTTCTGAGGTGCCAGCTTGGCCCTCACTGGTCTGAACAGAAGTGGACACCAGAGAAGCTCTGTGCAAGGAGTTGTGCCAAATGGAGGCCATGTCAGGCACATCATCCAACATTTTAACACAATTAAAGAGCTCTGTCTGCAAGTGGTCTACAGTGTTAACCAGGGGAGACAAACAGAATTAACATCCTAGACTATTGCATAGCTACAATGTGCAATCATTGATGTCCCAGGTGCAGGAGTTTGTATAGTGTATAATTGTAATACATACATGCAGACACAGCATCATTAAAATAATGGAGTTTGATATACCTGGTATTGGATATGACTGAGAAAAAAACCCGTTGCTAAATAGCGATTTTTGTGAATTAACTTGATAACGAAAAAATATGCACAATTGTTTGTACCTACATTAACTAGCATATTCCTCTCAATTGTCATTTTTTTTGCGTGACTCGTTATAACGTTTTAACTACATACATTTGATTCCCCCGGAATGTTTTGTCAGCCATCTTTGCTGAAGAAAGTCACCAGTGGCTCCCGTCAAATTCGTCATTGAAACCACTTGATATGATTAGTCATAGAAAAACCTTGGGACCCAAATGCATAATGAGTGCTCTAACTCCCCCTTGTGGTGGTCTGGAGCAATGAAGTCGTGAAGCTGGGTACCTCTAAGTCCTGCGGTGTAAACTCACAACTTTTAAAGGAGGAACCACTGTAGCAACAACATATGCTCTCTTGTGTAAATAAATTAAACAAGCTCCAGTAGGCTAATCTTTTTGAGGGTGAACTATATTACAATACTGTATTATATGGAGTGGTCTTCACGCATGTCATTCAAACGATAATGAAGTAGGGAGAGAAGATGTGATTCTGGTGAAGCACATGCAGCCTACAAATTGACAAGAATAGGCTAGCGAACTAGATTTTAAATTTTGAAATATATTAGGGCCTATTTGTATAATTAGTAGGCTGACGCATATATACCTTTCATAACAGGTCCACTAATATTATTAGCCTACCTCCTCTTTATCTCTCTATTGTTGCTTCATTCCTTTCTCGATTTCAACAATTTAAATTAAACAAGTTATTTCTTATCTTCATCTTTCAAATGATATCCTTGAATAATATAGGACTAGAATTGATGCAGAAGGCTTAAACATCTCTTCATGAACAGTTATGGGTCTGAAAAAATAACTGCTAGCCTCGCACATTCGCTCTTCTTTCAAACTACCCATGAGGCGATTGGCTGCTGTATTTAACATTCAGCCCCTCCTCGAATAGTCTATTGGTATAAGAATTTGTAAAAATAATTATGTCATGCAATCTATTCTAGTCTAGCTTTTCCTGCATGGGACGCGTGTGTATTGCACAAGAATCAGAGGCTATAAATTAGCAGATTATTATGCATAACCCATCATTAATTCGCTAAATATAAGGCTAATACTGCATTGACTGCATTACCTGAAAGAGGTAAGGTAGGACATCTATATATAGGGCTATATATCAATCTTGAACAGGATTATACTGTATATTTTGTACTGAACTCTACTCTACTGTACTGTAATCTACAGTGCTCTACTGTGATGTCCAAACTTTTGAAACAGATGTCTATGATTGGTTCAGATTTGGTCCGGACCAACTAAATGTGGTCTTGTTTGGTGGCGGAGCTCATTAGAATAATAGCCAGTGTGTAGAATAATACGCTTATATGCAAAGGAGGATATTGCATATTTGTACCTTTGTGTACCTTTTCAGGATACATCATCATGAAGAGATTATATTCATATCGATAATTATGCATTTCTGTATAGTACAGATCAGGGACCCATGAGGTAAATCCGTTACCATAATTCTGTTACCGGATGTAACTCCACTACACTTACTGTAGTTCAATAAGCAAAATAGATGTTTTCAAAGTCAAGGTCTCATGTCATAGATGACACCCCATTCTATTTGCAGACATCTTTAAATCATAATCAGAGCAGATTTTTAAGAGTTTTGGAAAAATGTGGTCACTTAAAAAATAACATCTGCACAGTTCTTCCAATAAATGTGTTTTTGTACCCTGTTCGGTAACACTTTACTCTAAGGGAACGTACTAAACCATTTATAAATGGTGTAGTTTATCATTTATTAATCACATATCATAAACTCCCACATTTATAAACTATTTACTAATTATTAGTCAAATAGTTTTACAGTCCCTTATATAAAGTGACCGCTACTTATATTTCTCACAAAAAAGATGGGTATGCCATTGGTGTCATGCAGGTGAAAGAGGACCCAAAAGCGACTTGGCGAAAACAGAGTCTTTAATCCAGTAAAGTAAATACAAACAAAAAACACAACTTTCACTCGAAATGACGAGGACAAACTGGAGACTCGATCTTGAACAGCAGGTGAACAGCAGGTTGCCTCGGGAAGGCACTTGAACCAGACAGACTCAGACACCTGCTCACCACGCAGCATCTGAGGAAAACACGACACGACAGGGCGATACACAAACACAGCACGGTGAATTCTAGACAAGGAACCGACAGGACAGGAACGGAACACAAAGGAAGAAATAGGGACTCTAATCAGGGGAAAGGATCGGGAACAGGTGTGGGAAGACTAAATGATTGATTAGGGGAATAGGAACAGCTGGGAGCAGGAACGGAACGATAGAGAGAAGAGAGAGCGAGAGAGTGAGAGAGGGAGGGGGGGAGAGAGAGGGATAGAAAGAGGGAAAGAACCTAATAAGACCAGCAGAGGGAAACGAATAGAATGGGAAGCACAGGGACAAGACAAGATAATAAATGACAAAACATGACAATTGGTAGTCATTCCTGCAGTACCTGGTAAAAGAATAAGCACACAACACAGGATGTTTAAGGATATATAGGACATCTCTAAGTGACCCCTAACTTTTGAACGGTAGTGGGTGTATATATGCACACACACCGTTCAAAAGTTTGGAGTCGCTTAGAGATGTCCTTATTTTTTAAAGAAAAGCTCATTTTGTCCATTAAATTACATAAAATGGATCAGAAATACAGTGTAAACATTGTTCATGTTGAAAATGAATATTGTAGCTGGAAACGTTTCTTTTTTGGAATATCTACATAGGCACACAGAGGCCCATTATCAGCAACCATCACTCCTGTGTTCCAATGGCACGTTTAGTTAGCTAATCCAAGTTCATCATTTTAAAAGGCCAATTGATCATTATAAATCCCTTTTGCAGTTATGTTAGCACAGTGGAAAACTGTTGTTCTGATTAAAGAAGTAATAAACTGTTTCACGCCCTGACCTTAGAGAGCCTTTTAATGTCTCTATTTGGTTTGGTCAGGGTGTGATTTGGTGTGGGCATTCCATGTTTTTTTCTATGATTTTGTATTTCTGTGTTTTGGCCGGGTATGCTTCTCAATCAGGGACAGCTGTCTATCGTTGTCTCTGATTGGGAACCATACTTAGTTAGCCGTTTTCCTTAATTTCAGTGTGGGAAGTTGCCTTTGTTTGTGGCACTATAGTCCTTAAGCTTCACTGTCGTTTTGTATGATTTATTGTTTTGTTGGCGTCATTTTCAAATAAAGGAAAAATGTACGCTCACCACGCTGCACTTGGTCCAGTTCTTTCGATGGCCGTGACAGTCCGCCATTACCTGTCTCAGTGCACAACGGAGCAAGAGGCCAAGTACATTAGTGTCTAGTTTGAGAAACAGATGCCTCACAAGTCCTCAACTGGAAGCTTCATAGACAAAACACCAGTCACAACGTCAATGGGGAAGAGGCGACTCCGGGATGCTGGCCTTCTAGGCAGAGTTTCTCTGTCCAGAGTCTGTGTTCTTTTGCTCATCTTAAAAGCATCTTTTTATTGGCCAGTCTGAGATATGGCTTTTTCTTTGCAACTCTGCCTAGAAGGCCAGCATACCGGAGTCACCTCTTCACTGTTGACGTTGAGACTGCTGTTTTGCGGGTACTGTTTAATGAAGCTGCCAGTTGAGGACTTGTGAGGTGTCTGTTTCTCAAGAAGGAAACAAACAAGCTAAAAGTGACAGTCAATTAGATTGAAACCGAAGTGAATGAACTTAAAAAGGAGAACACCGTTCTGAGAGAATCCTTACTTGACATACAGACTAGATCCATGAGAGAGAATCTGGTACTTACAGGTATCCAAAAGAAAGAAGGAAAAGTTCCTCAGTCCGTAGTTAGAGAGTTCTTTCTTACAGCGCAGCAAAGCTGTAGACAAAATCCAACTCGAACGTGTACACCGCTTCGGACAGAGAGGGCAGAGGTATGAACGCCCAATCATTGCCAAATGTGCTTCATTAAAATAAAAAATCATGGTTAAAAGCCTGGGTAAAAGACTTACTGGGACCAAAATTGGCATGAATGACCAGTTCCCGCAGGAAATTGCACAACAGTGTAAAGTTCTGTATCCAATTGTCAAGGAAAATAGATTAAAAGGGAAACAAGTAGCTCTCGTTGTCGATAAACTATATATTGATAACCAGTTGTTCAGAGACAAAGACTTCTCCATGGCTATTTAAAAAATTACAAAGTTCTTATAGACGAGGAAATAATTAAACACAATTCTAGCCCAGTTATGGATTATAATAATACAATACAAAATATAGTTTTTCTATATATCTTCAAATATAACTAATTGGAACACAAAAGCACGAATTCAACATGGTGAAGATAAAAACTCAGTAAACAGAAGGCACAGTATGTGTGGATGTTGTGGTGGAAAGTGTGGCGTTGAGTGAGAAAGGAAATGGTTGCATATCCCAGAACCAAAGTTTTGCTGTGAGCAGGGGTGTGAGAGAGCTTTCAATGTTGTTCAGATAATTTATAATGAATTATACATCTTATTTATTTATTGTCCTATCATGGTGGAACAGTATTTTAAAATAAATAATAACATTTGATTTCTTTATTGTCCTATCATGGGAAACTACATTTTTAAATAAATTAAATATCCACTATATTTATTTATGATCCTCTATTGATGGAACAGTCCACAACCCTATACCTTAGACACCCACCTGAATGAGCCAAATACAAAGGAGAAGTCCCTAACTGTTTAATGGGATTGCTGTAAGCCATCTGTATGCAGCCAAAAAGCAATCAGAGACCTAGAGCAGCACTGCCCCATCAAGATTCTGAGCCTGCTTGGCAGGGTTGGTCCTGCAAAGCCAAAGCCCCATAAAGGGAGAGCATACTATTCAAGGACATTCTCAAAGCTGCTAATGAGAACCTTGTACCTAGCCGATGGGGTGCCCCCACCCAGGCAGTGGCAGTGCTGGCAACACTACCTGCAGTAACCCATGGGGATGGGGGTCACACTCGGACTTTCAGAGAGGGGGTATATTATTGTGGCCCTGGTGGAACAAAATCAAAATTCTGGCTGCATGGAGATGCTTGAGCATTTGGTCAATAAGGGGGACCGTGTTGTGGGTGTTTCAGGGAAAAGGTGTACATTTGACCTCCATCTAGAACGTGACAATGGTTAATAAAATCTCTCCATTTATACCCTGTTTTGCACAGTCTTGCAGGCCTTCTCATATAGCTGCAACTGTATATGCATTTGGAAATCAAGACCTTTCTTGAGTTGGGCTCTGGGATGGTGCAACTGTTGAGAATGTGAGCCTATGGTTGTGTGGGGGAAAGGGTTGAGTGTGTTGGTGTATGTGCGTATGTGCATATCTAACAACTGTTGCGAAGGAGTAAAAGATGTCAGGGACAATATAGGATGATTCACAAGAATTGTTTGCTAATATAATAATTGCTTGCAATAATGTCATTTTGGCAATGGTGAGACTGGTGATAGGTAAAATCCTTTGCATAAATTGCCTACATTACTACAAATATTAAGCTAATTATGGAAATTAATAAACAGGATTTTAAAATATGTATACAGTGCTGTGAAAAAGTTTTTGCCCCCTTCCTGATTTCTTTAAAAAAAAACATTTGTCACACTTAAATGTTTCAGATCGTCTAACAAATTGAAATATTACACAAAGATAACCCAAGTAAACACAAAATGCAGTTAAGTGATGCTTTTATTTATTAAGGGAAAAAAGCTATCCGAACCTTCGTGGCCCTATGTAAAAAAGTAATTGCCCCCTAAACCGAATAACTGGTTGTGCCTTTTTAATAAGGTCACACCACAGCATCTCAATCGAATAAGTTAGAGGAAAAACAAAAAGAAATGGAGGAACTTATTCAAGAAAGATCCAGTGTAATATATTATAAAAATAAAGTGAACAGGATGGAATATGGGGAAAAATGCACCAAAATCTTTTTCAATCTTAAATATAGATTTTTTTTAAAATTGAAACTTGTTACAAATGATAGAGTCACGCATGATTCACCAATTTTCTTCCTAATAATAATGTACAATTAACATCTGTACAGAAAGACTCATGTGAAGGCCAAATTACAGAGGAGGAACTTCTTGGTGCAATTAAAGCCTTTAAGGCTGGGAAAACTCCAGGGCTGGATGGCATACAAGTAGAAGTTTACAAAACCTTTTTTGATATACTCAGACGACCATTATTAGCATGTTTTAAACACTCCTATATAAATGATAGATTATTGGACACGCAGTCTGATATCATTATTATTGAAACAGGACCCAAGTGGTGTATATAAAGATCCAGTCCATTTAAACAAATTGGACACCTTTTACACATCACTGTTGTGATGCAAAAATCCTATCAAAATGCTTGGCGCATAGAATTTTAAAAGTATTGTCAGACATTATTTATCCTAATCAGACAGGTTTTTTACATGGATGATACATTGGAGATAATATAAGACAAGTACTGGAAACAATGGAATACTATGAAATATTGGGGACATCAGGCCTGGTTTTCATAGCTGATTTTGAAAAGGCTTTTGATAAAGTGCGACTGGAATTTATATATAAATGCCTAGAATATTTCAATTTTGGGGAATATCTTAATAAATGGGTTAAAGTTATGTATGGTAACACTATGTGTAAAATAGTAATTAATGGCTACATCTCAGAAAGTTTTAAACTATCTAGATGTGTAAAACAAGGTTGTCCACTATCGTCATATCAATTTATTATTGCCATCGAAATGTTAGCTGTTAAAATTAGATCAAACAATACAATTAAGGGAGTAGAAATCCATGGCTTAAAAACTAAGGTGTCATTGTACGCTGAAGATTCATGTTTTCTTTTAAAACCACAGTTAGAATCTCCCCATGGCCCCAGAGGTTATAGATACTTTTGCTATCCTCTCTGGATTAAAACCAAAGTATGATAAGTATTGGATCACAAAAATATGTAAAGTTTACATTACCATGTAGTTTACCAATTAAATGGCCTGACGGAGATGTGGACATACTTGGTATACCAATCCCAAAAGAAATAAATTATCTCACTCCAATACATTTTTACAGAAAGTTAGCAAAAATAGATAAGATCTTGCAACCATGGATAGGAAAATACCTGTCTATTTGTTGAAAAATCACCGTGATTAACACCTTAGTCATATCACAGTTTACCTATTTTCTTATGGTTTTGCCTAAACCTAGTGACCTGCTTTTGAATTTACATGAACATTTATTTTTTTGGAATGGCAAGCCACACCAAATTAAAAGGGCCTTTTTATATAATTAATATGAATTTGGAGGGCAGAAATTATTAAATATTAAGGCATTAGACCTCTCAATAAAGGCATCAGTCATACAAAAGTTATACTTAAATCCAAACTGGTTTTCTAGTAAATTGGTAGGAATGTCTCATTCTATGTTCAAGAATGGCTTTAATGATACATTTGATTTGCTTGTGTCGAAACAGACTGCACACAAGTGCATGCATTTGATTAGCATGCAATATAACCTACTTATATTATATATTATATAGTTACTGGTTCCGGTTTGGAGCGAGTGGTTATCCAAAACTTTCCCATGGAGTATAACTTTTTCATTACATTACATTATATTTCATTATAGCACAACAGTTTGATTTGTCTAATCTTATTTCTTCTCAAAGATACATAGCAATCTTTGTATCAAAGATAATTGCGTAATTATCGTATTTCGCCGTCCTAACGTTCTTCACTAGCCAGCTAGCTAACGTCCACTGATTAGCTGCACTGGAAAACTATTACACTCAATGAACGACTTGATTAGTGTAATGTTAGCTAGCTACATAGCTATCTTTGCTGTCTTCGTATCTTCGTATCCAAGATAATTGTGTTGTTTAGGTTTAGAGTGTGTAGTCTTAGAGTGATTATCTTAATTTACCGAGGTTAGCTAGCCAGCTATTTGTAAAGGAGACTCTGCTAGCTAGCAACAGCTAATACGTCTACTGAATAGAACTCAACAACCCGGTCGCATTCACAGGTAGTATCACATTTTCATTTCATTACAGTACAACGGTTTGATTTGTTTGATCAGCTAGCTACATAGCTAGCTACATAGCCGTCTTTGTATCAAAGATAATTGTGTAGTCTAAGCGATTTTCTAGGTTAGCTAGCCAGCTTTGTCATTCTTTTAAAGTTTGGAAAAACAACACCACTAGCTAGCCAGCTAGCCCCCGAATGCAGCACTGCAGAAACTATTACACTCAACGGAACGACTTGATTAGTGTAGTGTCAACAACGCACCCACTGCCAGCTGGCCTACTTCAGCAGTACTGTATCATTTTTTATCATTTTAGTCAATAAGATTCTTGCTACGTAGCTTAACTTTCTGAACATTCGAGACGTGTAGTCCACTTGTCATTCAATCTCCTTTGCATTAGCGTAGCCTCTTCTGTAGCCTGTCAACTATGTGTCTGTTTATCCCTGTTCTCTCCTCTCTGCACAGACCATACAAACGCTCCACACCGCGTGGCCGCGGCCACCCTAATCTGGTGGTCCCAGCGCGCAACCCACGTGGAGTTCAGGTCTCCGGTAGCCTCTCGAACTGCCGATCTGCGGTCAACAAGGCAGAGTTCATCTCAGCCTATGCCTCCCTCCAGTCCCTCGAACTTCTTGGCACTAACGGAAACATGGATCACCACAGACAACACTGTACTCCTACTGCTCTCTTTCGTCCGCCCACGTGTTCTCGCAAGAGCTTCTGGTCAGCGGGGTGGTGGCACCGGGATCCTCATCTCTCCCAAGTGGTCATTCTCTCTTTCTCCCCTTACCCATCTGTCTATCGCCTCCTTTGAATTCCATGCTGTCACAGTTACCAGCCCTTTCAAGCTTAACATCCTTATCATTTATCGCCCTCCAGGATCCCTTTCATCAATGAGCTTGATGCCTTGATAAGCTCCTTTCCTGAGGACGGCTCACCTCTCACAGTTCTGGGCGACTTTAACCTCCCCACGTCTACCTTTGACTCATTCCTCTCTGCCTCCTTTCCACTCCTCTCCTCTTTTGACCTCACCCTCTCACCTTCCCCCTACTCACAAGGCAGGCAATACGCTCGACCTCATCTTTACTAGATGCTGTTCTTCCACTAACCTCATTGCAACTCCCCTCCAAGTCTCCGACCACTACCTTGTATCCTTTTCCCTCTCGCTCTCATCCAACACCTCCCAACTGCCCCTGGCTGGATGGTATCGCGCCGTCCCAACCTTCGCCCCCACTCTCTCCTCTTCCATCCTATCATCTCTTCCGTCCGCTCAAACCTTCTCCAACCTATCTCCTGATTCTGCCTCCTCAACCCTCCTCTCCACCCTCTCTGCATCCTTTGACTCTCTATGTCCCCTATCCTCCAGGCCGGCTCGGGCCTCTCCTCCCGCTCCGTGGCTCGATGACTCATTGCAGCTCACAGAACAGGGCTCCGGGCAGCCGAGCGGAAATGGAGGAAAACTTTGGCATCCTTTCACTCCCTCCTCTCACATTTTCCTCCTCTGTCTCTGCTGCTAAAGCCACTTTCTACCACGCTAAATTCCAAGCATCTGCCTCTAACCCTAGGAAGCTCTTTGCCACCTTCTCCTCCCTCCTGAATCCTCTTCCCCCCTCCTCCCTCTCTGCAGACGACTTGTCAACCATTTTGAAAAGAAGGTCAACGACATCCGATCCTCGTTTGCTAAGTCAAACGACACCGGTTCTGCTCACACTGCCCTACCCTGTGCTCTGACCTCTTTCTCCCCTCTTCTCCAGATGAAATCTCGCGTTTGTGACGGCCGGCCGCCCAACAACCTGCCCCCTCCCTGTTCTCCAGACCATTTCCGGAACCTTCTCCCTTACCTCACCTCGCTCATCAACTCATCCCTGACCGCTGGCTAGTCCCTTCCGTCTTCAAGAAGCGAGAGTTGCACCCCTTCTGAAAAAACCTACACTCGATCCCTCCGATGTCAACAATTACAGACCAGTATCCCTTCTTTCTTTTCTCTCCAAAACTCTTGAACGTGCCGTCCTTGGCCAGCTCTCCCGCTATCTCTCTCTGAATGACCTTCTTGATCCAAATCAGTCAGGTTTCAAGACTAGTCATTCAACTGAGACTGCTCTCCTCTGTATCACGGAATCCGCACTGCTAAAGCTAACTCTCTTCTGCTCTCATCCTTCTAGATCTATCGGCTGCCTTTGATACTGTGAACCATCAGATCCTCCTCTCCACCCTCTCCGGTTGGGCATCTCCGACCTTATTGCGTCCTACCTGACAGGTCCTCCTACCAGGTGGCGTGGCGAGAATCTGTCTCCTCACCACGTCTCACCACTGGTGTCCCCCAGGGCTCTGTTCTAGGCCCTCTCCTATTCTCGCTATACACCAAGTCACTTGGCTCTGTCATAACCTCACATGGTCTCTCCTATCATTGCTATGCAGACGACACACACCTAATCTTCTCCTTTCCCCCTTCTGATGACCAGGTGGCGAATCGCATCTCTGCATGTCTGGCAGACATATCAGTGTGGATGACGGATCAACACCTCAAGCTGAACCTCGGCAAGAAGCTGCTCTTCCTCCCGGGGAAGGACTGCCCGTTTGATCTCGCCATCACGGTTGACAACTCCATTGTGTCCTCCTCCCAGAGCGCTAAGAACCTTGGCGTGATCCTGGACAACACCCTGTCGTTCTCAACCAACATCAAGGCGGTGGCCCGTTCCTGTTTCATGCTCTACAACATCCGCAGATACGACCCTGCCTCACACAGGAAGCGGCGCAGGTCCTAATCCAGGCACTTGTCATCTCCCGTCTGGATTACTGCAACTCGCTGTTGGCTGGGCTCCCTGCCTGTGCCATTAAACCCCTTCAACTCATCCAGAACGCCGCAGCCCGTCTGGTGTTCAACCTTCCCAAGTTCTCTCACGTCACCCCGCTCCTCCGTTCTCTCCACTGGCTTCCAGTTGAAGCTCGCATCCGCTACAAGACCATGGTGCTTGCCTACGGAGCTGTGAGGGGAACACCTCAGTACCTCAGGCTCTGATCAGGCCCTACACCCAAACAAGGGCACTGCGTTCATCCACCTCTGGCCTGCTCGCCTCCCTACCACTGAGGAAGTACAGCTCCCGCTCAGCCCAGTCAAAACTGTTCGCTGCTCTGGCCACCCAATGGTGGAACAAACTCACTCATGACGCCAGGACAGCGGAGTCAATCACCACCTTCCGGAGACACCTGAAACCCCACCTCTTTAAGGAATACCTAGGATAGGATAAGTATTCCCTCTCACCCCCCTTTAAGATTTAGATGCACTATTGTAAAGTGACTGTTCCACTGGATGTCATAAGGTGAATGCACCAATTTGTAAGTCGCTCTGGATAAGAGCGTCTGCTAAATGACTTAAATGTAAATGTAAATATTATATAGCGATATAACAAAACTTTCCCATGGAGTACAATTGAAGGTCGACCATATCCCGAGTAGCTTACATATAGGGTTTAACAATCATCCAAAGATACCTGCAATTTAACATATAGTCAGAGCGCCTCGTTCATTCTTAGCCAGACATAATAGTTGGGAGTATTTCAGAAATAACATGGGGGGGTGGGAAATATATGTAGCACGCTTGTGTTGTAAACCTACACCTGTTGGGAAAAGTGCAATAACATAGGTCTGTCTAAGATACTATAAGCCTGTCAGACGTTGCACAAGTGAATAGCATCACAAGAATGAGGCAATTTGTAAATTGTAAACTGTAAATTGACATAGAGTTGCATCAGTTCTCATACTCAAGTGAATGGCATTACATGAAGAGATTTGGTGCATTTTAATGTTTGGAAAACAACAAGGAAAATGAACATCGGATAGCACAATCAAACCTCAAATCAATGTAAGGTAAAATAAAAAAATCTGAGGCAACTCAGAAAATGAATGCAAAGAACATAACAGAAATAAACTGGACTACCCTACCTCATGTAACAAATGTAACAAGTTACATGAGGTAGGGACTACCCTTCAACTATGACAGACAAAATGAAAAAAAATCCAGGAAATCACATTGTAGTTCATTTTTTATTTATTTATTTGCAAATTATGGTGGGAAATAAGTATTTGGTCAATAACAAAGTTTATCTCAATACTTTGTTATAAACCCTTTGTTGGCAATGACAGAGGTCAAACGTTTTCTGTAAGTCTTCACAAGGTTTTCACACACTGTTGCTGGTATTTGGGCCCATTCCTCCATGCAGATATCCTCTAGAGCAGCACCAATGTTTTGGGGCTGTTGCTGGGCAACATGGACTTTCAACTCCCTCCAAAGATTTTCTATGGGGTTGAGATCTGGAGACCTTGAAATGCTTCTTACGAAGCCACTCCTTCGTTGCCCGGGCGGTGTGTTTGGGATCATTGTCGTGCTGAAAACCAAGCCATGTTTCATCTTCAATGCCCTGGCTGATGGAAGGAGGTTTTCATTCAAAATCTCATGATACATGGCCCCATTCATTCTTTCCTTTACACAGATCAGTCGTCCTGGTCCCATTGCAGAAAAACAGGCCCAAAGCATGATGTTTCCACCCCCATGCTTCACAGTAGGTATGGTGTTCTGTTAATGTAATTTAATTATGTATTTTCATTAATTGAAAAGTCTTAATCTATTTTATGAGAATTTGTAAGATTCTTGTTTGCATAAAATAGACGGAGACCAGCCATTTCAATAATAGGTAACATAATTTATTCTCGGAGTGCGCTGCCACTTCACCATGAGCAACAGTTTATATACAAAACATGACGTCATTTCATTGTTTAGCAGAAACCCCTCCTCTCGACAGGGACAAAGTGAGGTGAAAAGTTCCTTCTAACTTACTAACACACTCCCAGGTAACTTTTGACCCCTCAACATTATCGATCACCCCTTAGCTGACAGTTCTAATTAACAGAAAACCTAGGAATGCACTCACTGTCTTATCTTAAACACCCCAGAGCTAAGGTGCGTCGGTTCAACCATAGGTTAATGACCTTATCTGTTTACACAGTCCACTTATTTCTTCCCAATTGGAATGGTGTTCATTAACTTTATTTACTCCTTGTCTGTGTCTCACAATCACATCTTATGAACTCATATTGTTAATCAGATATACTAAAACATCGTATAAGTTTACTTAGTTACAGTTCCATTTAAAATTATTTGTTCAGTCATTTAATCATAATTTTACCAACATGTTCTTTGGATGCAACTCAGCATTCTTTGTCCTCCAAACACGACGAGTTGAGTTCTATGACATTCTCCCAATCTTCTTCTGGATCATACATATGCTCTCTAGCAAACTTCAGACGGGCCTGGACATGTACTGGCTTAAGCAGGGGGACACGTCTGGCACTGCAGGATTTGAGTCCCTGGCGGCGTAGTGTGTTACTGATGGTAGGCTTTGTTTACTTTGTTCCCAGCTCTCTGCAGGTCATTCACTAGGTCCCCCCGTGTGGTTCTGGGATATTTGCTCACCGTTCTTGTGATCATTTTGACCCCACGGGGTGAGATCTTGCGTGGAGCCCCAGATCGAGGGAGACTATCAGTGGTCTTGTATGTCTTCCATTTCCTAATAATTGCTCCCACAGTTGATTTCTTCAAACCAAGCTGCTTACCTATTGCAGATTCAGTCTTCCCAGCCTCGTGCAGGTCTACAACATTTCTGGCTCTCACAGACCTGTAACTTCTTCTTTAAAAGGCTTCTCTGTCCTCCACTCATTACCTGTATTAATTTTTTTCTGGTGTCCTTTTGACAGCTCTTTGGTCTTGGCCATAGTGGAGTTTGGAGTGTGACTGTTTGAGGTTGTGGACAAGTGTCTTTTATACTGATAACAAGTTCAAACAGGTGCCATTAATACAGGTAACAAGTGGAGGACAGAGGAGCCTTTTAAAGAAGAAGTTACAGGTCTGTGAGAGCCAGAAATGTTGTCTGTTCGTAGGTGACGAAAATACTTATTTTCCACCATAATTTGCAAGTAAATTCATTAAATATCCTACAATGTGATTTTCTGGATTTTTTTTTTTTAAATCTAATTTTGTCTATCATAGTTGAAGTGTACCTATGATGAAAATTACAGGCCTCTCTCCTCTTTTTAAGTGGGAGAACTTGCACAATTGGTGGTTGACTAAATACTTTTTTGCCCCACTGTATAAGCAGAATTTAATATAATTCCAATGGAAGGACCCCAGAAAATGTTGCACCCTGACAATTTCAACTGCCCCCTTCGTTAATTTATCCTGGTGCCGGTGTGGTGATATAACTCGATCCCTTGGAATTAGGCCAAAGGAGCACTTATTTCAAAAAGTGCTCCGTAAGCCACGCCCCAGTGGGCAGAGCTTGGCATAATGGACTGGGACACGTTTTAATATGAAGAAAAGCCTCTAATTTTACAATGGGTACGCCGTGGTTCAGTGTATACTAATTATGCCAATATATTGGAATACATTGAGTGAGTTGACAAAACAGACCACTGGATGCCTTTTCACACGTATATTTATTTGTTAAAGGTCCACAGTGGGTCTGTGTAAACTATGCGATTATATTGGAGACAGGTTTATAGCAGTGAATGTCATCTATTCATTTACTGTTACAGTATTTCTAATTAGCAGCATACCAGCAAGGGAAACTAATTGTTCTCACTTTATGATAGAACATTAAGATTTTTCTGCCTGATTGTGGCGCTCTTTACCAGAATTGGTAGGATTTCCTTGTGACCATAACAAAACTACTTATTTTGTTCAAATAAACTAGGTTTCCATTCATTGTTTTTATGTGAATAAGAGACAGATCATGGTTTACTGGGTGGAGGGGTGGTCCAAAATAGGGGAGGTTTGTCAAAACTTTTTTTTGCTTTGTGGAGGTTTGTGTGTTTTTTTACCCCCTGGTTTACAGGTTGTACTGTATAATTTCATCCATCCTAGCCAAATTCCTCATCTGCTTGCATGCACTTCCCCTATATCAATGTGTTTTTGTACTTCCATAATGTACTGCGCTTTTCCGTGTTTTTACTATACCACAAGTCAGTATAGTCTACCAGTCTAACGGTCCCTCCTGCCCTCTTTGCACCATTCATAGTGACAATAATGCTAGGTGGATCATTTTTCTAGATCTGCAATAGGCTAACTAGCAATCATACCACACATAGAAGCATTCAAAGCTTCATCTATTTTAAATATGAATCCACGAGAACAAATAGGAAAAGCTGATAGGCAGCTGATAGGCAGTGGTGAGACCAGGTGCATCATTTCGCAAGACATGACACACAGCTCAAAAAAGCTCCCCTATTGATCTTGTTTAGGAACAATAAAATGATCCTACCTAGACTAGACTAGCCTAATTAATGCATACTTTCAGTGTTGTTTTCAAGCAAGTACAAAATTATATTCTAGTCTGCAGTGAAAATGTCATTTCAATAACGACAAAATCCCTGTGATTTTGAAGGTTTCATTCAATTTGGATCAGTTGTGGATCTACTCTTGACAGTTTATAAGGTCTAGAAAGCCACAATAGCAAGCCAGTCTGGCTGTGTTCGTACTTCTGATACTGAATGTGCTGTCGGTTGCAGATCATCACTCTCGCAAGTTGTTCCATGATAATGTGGCCACATACAGTGCATTCAGAAAGTATTCGGACCCGTTGATCTTTTCCACATTTTGTTACATTACAGCCTTGTTCAAAAATGTATTTAAGATTTTTTTCCCCCTCATCAATCTACACACAATAACCCATAATGAAAAAGCAAAACCTGTTTTTTAGAAATGTTTGCACATTTATAAACAATAAAAAGTGGAAACATTACATTTACATAAGTATTCAGACCCTTTATTTAGTACTTTGTTGAAGTACCTTTCGCAGCAATTACAGCCTCGAGTTTTCTTGGAAAGGTATTGAGCGTTACCTAGTGGGTATGACGCTATAAGCTTGGCACACCTGTACTTGGGCAGTTTCTCCCATTCTTCTCTGCAGGTCCTCTCAAGCTCTGTCAGGTTGGATGGGGAGCGATACTAAATCGCTATTTTCAGGTCTCTCCAGATATTTTTGATCGGGTTCGGGTCCGGGCTCTGGCTGGGCCATTCAAGGACATTCAGAGACTTTTCCCAAAGACACTCCTGCGTTGTCTTGGCTGTGTGCTTAGGGTCATTGTCCTGTTTGAAGGTGAACTTTCTCCCCCAGTATGAGGGTTAGGGTTAGTCTCCCAGAGCATAAGGCTGCCACCACCATGTTTCACCATAGGGATGGTGCCAGGTTTCCTCCAGACGTGACGCTTGGCATTTAGGCCAAAGAGTTCAATCTTGGTTTCATCAGACCAGAGAATCTTGTTTCTCATGGTCTGGGAGTCTTTAGATGCCTTTTGACAAACTCCAAGTGTGCTACCATGTGCCTTTTTACTGAGGAGTGGCTTCCGCCTGGTCATTCTACCATAAAGGCCTGATTCTCCTATCTCTCATCTCCACAGAGGAACTCTAGAGCTCTGTCAGAGTGACCATCTGGTTCTAGGTCACCTCCCTGACCAAGGCCCTTCTCCGATTGCTCAGTTTGACCGGGCGGCCAGCTCTAGGAGTCTTGGTGGTTCCAAACTTTTTCCATTCAAAAATGGAGGCCACTGTGCTCTTGGGGACATTCAATGCGGCAGACATTTTTTGTTACCCTTCCCCAGGTCTGTGCCTTAACACAATCCTGTCTCGGAGCTCTAGGGACAATTCCTTCAACCTATGGCTTGATTTTTGCTCTGACTTGCACTGTTAACTGTGGGACCTTATTATGTGTAGATTGCTGAGGGGAAAAATATATTTAATATTACATTTTAGAATAAGGCTGTAACGTAACAAAGTGGAAAAAGTCCAAGTGTCTGAATACTTTCCGAAAGCACTGTATATCATAAAGTGGACACCTAAGCCTTTAGCCTATTCATGCAATGCCCTGATGCATTTAGTGCTCAAATCTCCGACAGCTGAACCGTAAGATGGACAATTATTGTTTTAGGAAAGTAACCCCCCCCAAAAAAATAAATAGGGTATAAAAAAAATTGCACATGCTACACATCGAAACCCAATGAATAATGTTTTTGTAAGTTGTTATAGGCTGTTATGGCTCATTTGGCCAATATCCCTCATGTATTGATGGCGCTTGCTGCACCAGGTCGGATCTGAATGCATATAGATGTCTGGTAAATTTCTCAAATGTCCAGTTATTTAAAATCTTTACATTGTCCAGCGGAAAATGCTCCTGAAGGAAACTCTAAAGTGCACATATTGTTTTTATGCAGATATTAGAATGTTCACATGAAAATCTATCACCAATTTGATGGAAAACTAGCTATAGCCACCCTTTGGGAGAAGGACAATGGATATGCAGCCAAAGTTAATGGTCACACACCTTTGAGTCATTAGTAATAAAGGGTATTCTATAAAAGAGAAAATAATTGACACAAGTTGTTGTAGTAGTAACGTTAGGTAAGACAATGGATCCAGAGCTGTATAGGTTAACTATGGACTTTAAAGTAGCAGACTGGTAGCAGGTAGAGGGGGCCCAGGTGGGCTTGGGCCAGGTACGTCCAGGTGTCAGGCCAGGGTGTCCTCAGTCGTGGTCCAAGAGCCTCAGGTCCCCGGAAAGAGAGACGACAGCGAAAGATAAAAACAAATAATGGTTAGTGAGAGCATGGCTAAGACCATAGTACACCACATGCACTGGGAGTAGAGAGTAATCAATAGTGTTGCTGTGGACATTGGATAATCTGACTAACACACACTTGTTTGACCTGGCTGTGATACTGTAGGCCTACCTATTTAACTTTTCTGAGTCAATTCAGGTAGCATTCAATATCCTACTTTTCACAAGAAATACCATTTATTTCAAGGATTTTGTTTTCCTTTCTTGTTACCTGTTAAATAACAAACAACCATGGATAACCACAATGAAAGTAAGGTGGAGAAACACCCATGTTAGGCAGGCCCATCTTTTAAATAAAGAAACACCATTTTTTTCAATCTCTAGTTTATTGACATAAATCGTTTTGTTCTGGTCATCAGAAAATTACGGTAAATAGCACCACACTCAGGCAGAAAACTGAATGTTCTATTCTCAGCCAGGCCCGTGTTTTAAAAGAAAACACAATCAAATTATATATCTATTTGAGGAAAAATAAGCTGTTTTGTTTGATCATAAGAAAATCCTAACAATTCAGTTAAACGACCAACAAAGTCAGGCAGAAAAATCTGAATGGTCTATCAAAGTGAGAACAAATAGTTTCCCTGGCTGATATGTGATAGGAGAATTATGTTCTCCTGTTCATTAACCACTTCAATTGTAATTACTCAGTCTGCTATATCAGGATTTGTAAGACACTGATAGAAAGGAAAACAGACGGAGGCCCAGTCTACCACAGTCAAATGTTTATTCAAGGGAACGTTCTGACTTGCACAGTACAAAGACCTTCATTTTATAGCGACACACATACTTCCACACAAAACATCAGGTATCTACCCAGCCGACAGAGATTGGGGTCCGTGAGAATAGCTTCTCCCCTCCTTCCTCCAAGATAGGGAGAGACCTGGGAAGTTCTCAGTGTCCCAATCAAGGTCGGCACAGAATCTGACTCAGATAGTCTGTTATCCCCAAAACATTAATTCTGACTAAGAACTACACTACAGGGTATAATATTATTCTACTGACGATAACCACACATAGGATTATAATAACCTAACGATTCAAATCACTTTCATACATGCATTATAATAATCTAACGATTCTAATCAGTTTTGATTCAAATCAATTTCATAAAATCATACGGTTTCGAAGTTATGGTTTCAGAGTGTAATATTCAAATCATTTATTAAACACAAGTAAAACATATTCCCTTAACAATATGGCTGCTACTTTGAAATACTATAACAGTAGATGACATTCACTGCTATAAACCTGCCTGCAATATAATCGCATAGTTTACACAGACCCACTGTGGACAAATAAATCTCTGTGTGAAAAGGGGTCCCTGGACAGTTTTGTCACCTCAATCAATATATTCCAAACACTGGTGGTAACCAGATGATCCCAATAATTGATTTAGCCTGGTAAACGATGCCCCCCTTTGGTATGTTCTATTGCGAACTGTCTAGGACTCGTTGTTGTTTCCATTTTTACTACCCAAAGATATTTTACTTATTAAGTCAAAGAAGAAATTAACAGCAATACAATGGTCTTAAATATATTAGCATAATTAGGCTACACAGAATCACGTCGGACCCATTGTAAAATAAGAGTTTTTTTCTTTGTATGAAAACGTGCCCCAGTCCAACATGCCTAGCTCTGCCCACTGGTCTGTGGATTATGGAGTGCTCTTTGAAATAAATGCTTAAATCTCCTTATTCCAAACTGATCGAGTTCTCACCACACCGGGTCTGCCTGTGATACATAGCCTACATAAATAAAGTGTATGTGCCCGTGTGTGATAAACGTTTTCATCATAAAACCTCCATCATCATGTGACTATACAGCTCTGTTTTCCTACATACAAACTTTCACATTGCTATTAACTATTAAAGTGTGTAGGCTACACGTTATGCCCCATAACGTGTAGCGCGTTATAAACTACACGTTATAAACTAATGAACTATAATGAACTATAAACTAATGTTTGGTTGATTACATATTGCTCAGTTCTCTACTCTCTACTCGTTTGAGCAGATTGTGATTTGGCAACATCATGTCTCAGCCATATCCTTTCTAGCCAGTGGCTACCCGTCATTCAAGGCAGGTGGGGCTTTGAGGCCCATATGTTTGGGGGGCTTTCCTGTTTTGCATGCTATTTTGGTAATAATACATGTCACATATCAGTTTGCAAACAATGTCAAAAATATATAATTGAGTTAATAAAGCTGCATACAAACATGGTCTCTTTTTTTGTTTTCTTCAGTAAGACAGCTCCAAAATGCAGCTGTTTCAGCCTAGCTCTGGCTTTCTGTGGTGGTGGTGGGGCAAGTCAGCAGAAAATACTGAGCGTTGCACTGTGATTGGCTCAATGTTCTGTCACTCATGGGGACACTACGTCAAATCACATTATATCTGCAGTAGCTTTGATTGTACTGATCATGTCAACATCATACTTTCAAAATCTTAGCTCGCAGTCATAATCATGAATCAAGTCGACAATCTACTGGCAAATCCTTTTTAATTCTTGTCATATGAAGATAAATACTAAGTATAAATTATAGATAAAACGTATTGGTGCTCATCGCCCATTGGACATAAACATTACATTAAATTACATTAAATGTACAAACAAATAGTCAATAATGTATGTAAATACTTTTTGTATCATTTTATCCAAACTCTGTCAACCACACCTACCATAAATGTCGTTCTTGATAGCATGTTTCATGTAGGACTTCAACCGCTGTCACGACTTCCACCGAAGTTGGTCCCTCTCCTTGCTTGGGTGGATTTCTGCGGTCGAAGTCACCGACATTCTAGCCATCACTGATCCACTTTTCATTTTCCATTGGTTTTGTTTTGTCTTCCATCACACCTGGTTCCAATTCCATCAATTACATGTTGTGTATTTGTCCTCAAAGCGAGCAAAAAAGTTGCTTAGTCTGTCTGGGAGAAAGACATCGTGGTCCGTGACGGGGCTGGTTTTTCTTTTGTAGTCGGTGATTGACTGTAGACCCTGCCACATACCTCTCATGTCTGAGCCGTTGAAATGCGACTCTACTTTGTCTCTATACTGACGTTTAGCTGGTTTGATTGCCTTGCAGAGGGAATAGCTACACTGTTTGTATTCGGTCATGTTCCCAGTAAGCTTGCCCTGATTAAAAGCAATGGTTCGGGCTTTCAGTTTTGCGCGAATGCTGCCATCAAGCCACGGATTCTGGTTGGGGAATGTTTTAATAGACGCTGTGGGTACAACATCACCGATGCACTTGCTAATAAACTTGCTCACTGAATCAGCGTATTCGTCAATGTTGTTGTTCGCCACAATGCGGAACATATCCCAGTCCACGTGATCGAAGCAATCTTGGAGCGTGGTCGGACCAGCGTTGAACAGACCTGAGCACGGGAGCTCCCTGTTTTAGTTTCTGTCTATAGGCTGGGAGCAACAAAATGGAGTCGTGGTCAGCTTTTCCAAAGGGAGGGTAGCGAGGGTCGTATATGCATCACTGAAGTTAGAATAACAATGGTCTAGGATTTTGCCAGCCCTGATAGCACAGTTGATATGCTGATAGAATTTGGGGAGCCTTGTTTTCAGATTAGCCTTGTTAAAATCCCCAGCTACAATAAATGCAGCCTCGGGATATATGGTTTCCAGTTTACATAGAGTCGAATCAAGTTCTTTCAGGGCCATCGATGTGTCTGCTTGGGGGAGAATATACATGACTGTGATTATGATCGAAGAGAATTCTCTTGGTAGATAATGCAGTCGGCATTTGATTGTGAGGAATTCTAAGTCAGTTGAACAAAAGGACTTGAGTTCCTGTATGTTGTTATGATCACACCACGTCTCGTTAACCATAAGGCATACACCCCCGCCCTTCTTCTTACCAGAGAGATGCTTGATTCTGTCGGCGCGATGTGTGAAGAAACCAGGTGGCTGTACCGACTCCGATAGCGTGTCTCGAGTGAGCCATGTTTCCGTGAAGCAAAGAACGTTACAGTCTCTGATATCTCTCTGGAATGCTACCCTTGCTCGGATTTCATCTACCTTGTTGTCAAGAGACTAGACATTGGCGAGTAGTATGTTCAGGAGCGGTGCGCATGTGCCCCTTCTACGGCGCTGTTGTATTGGGTCGCCGGCTGAGATCTGATCCATTGTCCTGGGTGGTAAGCCAAACAGAGAATCTGCTTTGGGAAAGTCGTATTCCTGGTCGTAATGTTGGTGAGTTGACGTTGCTCTTATATCCAGTAGTTCCTCCCGACTGTATGTAATAAAACCTAAGATTTTCTGGGGTAACATTATAAGAAATAACATATAAAAAAAACTAAATACTGCATAGTTTCATAGGAACGAGAAGTGAGGTGGCCATCTCTGTCCTTGTATGTGACAAATTGAGCAAAGTGATATGATAATTTGCCCAAAACTGCATATTTGTCCAACAGACCAGTCTTCAAAGCATATGATTTAAGGCTTGAAACAAATGTATTACATGTGAAAATGTATTTGTAAAATGTATATTTTATGTTTATTTGTCAGTTTAGAAGTGATATATGAATAAGAGTTGAATTAATGTGACATAAATTGTCATATTTATGGAAAGTACACTTTAATTGCATTAGCTTATCTTTATCTGCTATTTTCTCAAAATTGACATGTTCCCCGTGCGGCAATTTTTTTTCTTCTCAGTCTTCAAAGGACGTAGACGTACATTCATATTATTCCACACACAGGTTCTTAGGTATAATTGTCAGACTTTACAGAGGCTTTTTTACATCTTGTGTCGTTTTGATTTTAAGTGTCATTTTATGTGTAAATATATGCATAATATGCATCCGTCATACTTCAAATCAAATCAAATTTATTTATATAGCCCTTCGTACATCAGCTGATATCTCAAAGTGCTGTACAGAAACCCAGCCTAAAACCCCAAACAGCAAGCAATGCAGGTGTAGAAGCACGGTGGCTAGGAAAAACTCCCTAGAAAGGCCAAAACCTAGGAAGAAACTTAGAGAGGAACCAGGCTATGTGGGGTGGCCAGTCCTCTTCTGGCTGTGCCGGGTGGAGATTATAACAGAACATGGCCAAGATGTTCAAATGTTCATAAATGACCAGCATGGTCGAATAATAACAAGGCAGAACAGTTGAAACTGGAGCAGCAGCACAGTCAGGTGGACTGGGGACAGCAAGGAGTCATCATGTCAGGTAGTCCTGGGGCATGGTCCTAGGGCTCAGGTCAGTTGAAACTGAAGCAGCAGCATGGCCAGGTGGACTGGGGACAGCAAGGAGTCATCATGTCAGGTAGTCCTGGGGCATGGTCCTAGGGCTCAGGTCCTCCGAGAGAGAGAAAGAAAGAAGGAGAGAATTAGAGAACGCACACTTAGATTCACACAGGACACCGAATAGGACAGGAGAAGTACTCCAGATATAACAAACTGACCCTAGCCCCCCGACACAAACTACTGCAGCATAAATACTGGTGGCTGATACATGTGAATAGTGTTTAAATAATTCCATGAAATAACAATATTTTGATAAAATAATCTGTAAAAGTCTGACCATTGAGTGTCTTATCACAATAAAAAATATATATAAACAATTCTGCCTCCTTGCTGATGGCTCCTTGCTGTCCCCAGTCCACCTGACTGTGCTGCTGCTCCAGTTTCAACTGTTCTGCCTTATTATTATTTGACCATGCTGGTCATTTATGAACATTTGAACATCTTGGTCATTTTCTGTTATAATCTCTACCCGGCACAGCCAGAAGAGGACTGGCCACCCCACATAGCCCGGTTCCTCTCTAGGTTTCTTCCTAGGTTTTGCCCTTTCTAGGGAGTTTTTCCTAGCCACCGTGCTTTTACACCTGCATTGTTTGCTGTTTGGGGTTTTAGGCTGGGTTTCTGTACAGCACTTTGAGATATCAGCTGATGTACGAAGGGCTATATAAATACATTTGATTTGATTTGATTTTGATTTGCCTTGAAGCAATGTGTTGAAAAATGGATTCTAGTAATATGGAAATTAGCTCATATTTAAGGAGGGTTTAACTCATTTGCATATTTTTATTTTAAAATAAATAAACCTTTTAATACAATAATATATTTTATTTATGTATACGTTCAACTGTTACAATATTAGCCTATGGTGTCCGGCCTTACTCTCTGCTGTCAATGAAGCATGATTTGTGCCTTGCTCAAAAGAACTGTTAACTCAGAAAAATCAGACTTTTGTGAGTTCAAGACAACTGGGATCTCGGGAGAAAACGAGCTACGACTGGGAGACTACGTTTTGAACTTTCATCCAAATGAACTCTGGCCTCTTTCTAGAACTATGACCTGAAGATCACTGACATCATCATGATTCAACCTTTTTTTCCCTGAGTTCCCAGTTCTCTTGAAAGCACCATAAATCCAGAGAATGCCAGACTTTAATGACAAAGTTTAATGACAAAGTTTACCGCGCCACCTTCCTGTTCAAGTGAACACAGCACAACAAGGTGAGTCCAAAAATGCCTGTATGCTTCTGTATAAAGGATGTAATATGCCAGGCAGATATGTATATTGTAGCTAAGAAAGTAATACTAAGTGTATGTTGTGTAGTAAGATATTAGTAGCCCGTGTGCCTCACCCTAATAATTTGGTCTATTTTCACCTCTTAATTTCGCCTACTGTCTTGGTGGTGCACAAGTAGACTGTAACCTGTTTTTGAGAAAGTAAATCCGTAACACTCAAATTTTGGTATGGTTAAATAGTCTGCAGTGGAGGTTTCAGGATTGGATGGAAAGCATGAACAGTCTGTAGTTTTTTTATTCCTCGCACATATCGTAATGAATTAATATGTTACGTCTTCATCTCATAATTATTGAAGGTAGTGTGATGTTACAGCTATCTTTAGACATGCAGTACCACCACTTAAGTATATATACAACCTGATCTCAGAGCATTTCATATTTTTCTGTACGTAAATCCGAGGGCAGTCTATTTGGATTGATATGTTACTATTCGTATGATTTAAATTAATTTGTGGAAGTCCGTCATTTATTCTCATATTATGTTGCGAATTACAATTTGTGTGATACGTTATGAATTTAAAAATGTGGGTTAATGTTAGCTAGGTGACTAAATGGCTAAGACTTACATTAGTTAGCTGGCTAATGTTAGCTAGGCTAGGGGTTCAAGTTAACGATAGGGTTAAGAGTTATGGTTAAAGGGTTAAGTTCAGGTTTAGGGGAAGGGTTCGCTAAAAAGATTAAGGTTTGGGTTAGGCTTAGCTAACATGCTAAATAATTGCAAAGTAGCTAAAAATAAATAATTAATTGAAAAGTTTCTATTTAGTTCAAATGCTCAAGTTGTCCATGATCAGATTTGAACAAGCAACTTTTGGGTTGCTAGACATTTGCGTTATTTCGTTTTTGCATTAAGTTACCTTCTGTATAATGTAACCAAACCAAATGTAACATACAGTATCATACTCATAGACGTCTAGGTTGTGAGACCAGGCTGTGCATACAGGTAGATAGGCCTATGATTCTGCTTGCTCTGGTCTACAGAGAAGTGACAGTGTGACATGATATCCCTAGTTGATATTGAATGCTAATATTAATTAATGACTTTTCAGCTCAAAATTCAGGTGTAAAACACTGTTTATTTCTGCATCTTGCGTTTTGAAAATGAATCACTGTTTATTTGCGCAGAGATTGCATGCGTGCGCGAGTCTCGCATGCTTTGAACCACTTTTTGGGGGTTGCGGGTTAAAACGTCTGGAAACCACTGAGCCATCAAACAGATTGCTGATTTGCCTTACAGCTATAAAATCGCAGGTTGCAGGACAAATGTCAAATTGCAGGGAGAGAGGATTGCCATAAATGATTGTGCAACTACAAAAATTGTTTGGTGATCAAGAATATTAACCGTTTAGTTTGCAAGGTCATATGCAATGGGGCAACAAGCAACAATTAGTAGCATCTTTTGGTATGTCAAAATTGCTTGAAATTGATAATTTACTTATGAAGCTTGCATTTGGATTTTGTTGTTGAGATTAACATAAGCAAAATGTGTTGTAGACAAAATAATGAAGATGGCTGATTGGTAGCATCAATAAATAGACACAGATTTGTAAATTGAACAAGTCATTGCTTGTATCGATTAATTGTTTTAATTGACTTGAGTCTTGACCTAAAAACTTGGCTTGACTCAACTTGCTCTTTAAATGTACAATTTGAACTTCACTCAACCCGTTCTACTTGAGACTTGGACCTTGTGACTTGAGACTTGTTTGTTACTCGAATAACAGTGACTTGGTTCCAACTGTGCTAGTTTTGTTGGGAAAATTAACACTGCCCTAAAATCTATTTACCTGATGCAACCTGTTTACATATGGCAATAGTAGGCCTATATTCCACTAGACTGAGCTTCCTGAAACAGAGGTTATTTGAATCGGTTGGTTTCAGTCTTTGGGATGAGAAGAAGGAGAATGTAAATGTGTGTTGCTACGTTAGCCATGTCAAGTTTGGGCCAATGTATTTTGCTCCTTTTTTTCTTAATTTCTCCTTGGTTTTGAGCACATGAATGCTGTCGCCAATGATAGCTCCCTAACCCATTGTTCAATAAATCCGGCACCAATTGGAAATCATCTTGCAACCTGTGCTGCCGACCTACAGTAAGAATTTTATTTTATCATTTTTTTATTTCACCTTTATTTAACCAGGTCGGCTAGTTGAGAACAAGTTCTTATTTGCAACTACGACCTGGCCAAGATAAAGCATAGAAGTGTGAACAGACAACAACACAGAGTTACACATGGAGTAAACAATAAACAATAAACAAGTCAATAACATAGTAGAAACAAAATAATCTATATACATTGTGTGCAAAATGCATGAGGAGGTAGGCAATAAATAGGCCATAGGAGTGAATAATTACAATTTAGCAGAATAACACTGGAGTGATAAATGATCAGATGAACATGTTCAGGTAGAGATACTGGTGTGCAAAAGAGCAGACAAGTAAATCAAATAAAAACAGTATGGGGATGAGGTAGGTAAATTGGGTGGGCTATATACCGATGGACTATGTACAGCTGCAGCGATCGGTTAGCTGCTCAGATAGCAGATGTTTAAAGTTGGTGAGGGAGATAAAAGTCTCCAACTTCAGAGATTTTTGCAATTCGTTCCAGTCGCAGGCAGCAGAGAACTGGAAGGAAAGGAGGCCAAATGCGGTTTTGGCTTTAGGGATGATCAGTGAGATACACCTGCTGGAGCGCGTGCTACAGGTGGGTGTTGCCATCGTGACCAGTGAACTGAGATAAGACGGAGCTTTACCTAGCATAGACTTGTAGATGACCTGGAGCCAGTGGGTCTGGCGACGAACATGTAGCGAAGGCCAGCCGACTAGAGCATACAGGTCGCAGTGGTGGGTGGAATAAGGTGCTTTAGTAACAAAACGGATGGCACTGTGATAAACTGCATCCAGTTTGCTGAGTAGAGTATTGGAAGCTATTTTGTAGATGACGTCGCCGAAGTCGAGGATCGGTAGGATAGTCCGTTTTATTAGGGTAAGTTTTGCGGCGTGAGTGAAGAGGCTTTGTTGCGAAATAGAAAGCTGACTCTAGATTTGACTTGGGATTGGAGATGTTTGATATGAGTCTGGAAGGAGATTTTGCAGTCTAGCCAGACACCTAGGTACTTATAGTTGTCCACATATTCTAGGTCGGAACCATCCAGGGTGGTGATGCTCGTCTGGCGTGCGGGTGCAGGCAGCGAATGGTTGTAAAGCATGCATTTGGTTTTACTAGCGTTTAAGAGCAGTTGGAGGCCACAGAAGGAGTGTTGTATGGCATTGAAGCTCGTTTGGAGGTTAGATAGCACAGTGTCCAAGGAAGGGCCAGAAGTATACAGAATGGTGTCGTCTGCGTGGAGGTAGATCAGGGAATCGCCCGCAGCAAGAACAACATCATTGATATATATAGATAAAAGAGTCGGCCCAGAATTGAACCCTTTGATACCCCCATAGAGACTGCCAGAGGACCGGACAACATGCCCTCCGATTTGACACACTGAACTCTGTCTGCAAAGTAGTTGGTGAACCAGGCAAGGCAGTCATTAGAAAAACCGAGGCTACTGAGTCTGCCGATAAGAATATGGTGATTGACAGAGTCTAAAGTCTTAGCCAGGTCGATGAAGACCGCTGCACAGTACTGTCTTTTATCGATGGCAGTTATGATATCGTTTACTACCTTGAGCGTGGCTGAGTTGCACCCGTGACCGGCTCGGAAACCGGATTGCACAGCGGAGAAGGTGCGGTGGGATTAGAGATGGTCAGTGATCTGTTTGTTGACTTGGCTTTCGAAGACTTTAGATAGGCAGGGCATGATGGATATAGGTTTGTAACAGTTTGGGTCCAGGGTGTCTCCCCCTTTGAAGAGGGGGATGACCGTGGCAGCTTTCCAGTCCTTGGGGATCTCAGATAATATGAAGGAGAGGTTGAACAGGCTGGTAATAGGTGTTGCGACAATGGCGGCGGACAGACAAAATGAGAAAAAAAATCCTGAAAATCACATTGTAGGATTTCTAATGAATTTATTTGCAAATTATGGTGGAAAATATTTTTTGCTCATTTTGTCTGTCATAGTTGAAGTGTACCTATGATGAAAATGACAGGCCTCTCTCATCTTTTTAAGTGGGAGAACATGCACAATTAGTGGCTGACTAAATACTTTTTTGCCCCACTGTATAATTTAATTAAAAATCGAAAAGAGATTGAAAATAAATATGGGTCCAGTGAGTGGTTGGGCTGGCTGGGGACACGGCGATTCAGACAGTTAGCAGGCCTGTGCTAACAAGCTAACAGTTAGTAGGCCGGGGCTAAACAAGCTAGCAGTTAGCAGACCGGAGCTAAACAAGCTAGCAGTTAGTAGACCGGGGCAGGCTAGCAGTTAGCAGGCCGGGTTAGCAAGCAGGCAGATAGCAGGGGCTAGAAAGTTAGCCTTTGGGGGACGTCACGATGGGGTTACGTCTGTTTTTCGCTCTTTATGCGGTGACGTTGATAGACCGGTCGTGGTATTAGTAGAGTTCCAAGTAGCTCTAGGTAGCTAGCAAGCCTAGCTGGCTAGCATAATGGGCCTTGAGCGGGTGTCGCGCCTGAGGGGCTTGTTGGAGTCCTCGGGCAGATTATGTCGGTATTCCAGTTGTAGGGGATCTGCGGGGTTCCATGCCCCGTACCGGCTGTAGAAGGGGTCCGGATATTGTTGCCCAGGAGTATGCTTTGGTGGTAGCACAGGAGCTCTGGCCGGGCTAGCTTCAAGCTAAGTGGATGGAAACGCTAGCCAGGAGTATTCATCCAGGGTTGCGGTTAGCTAGTTGTGAAGATCCAGATGAAAATGTTCAGTTTGTGGTGGGAACCCGGGGATAAAAATAATAGGTCCGTTATGCTCTGGTTAGAGTCACGTTGTTCGAACTGGCGCGAGCTATTCGAGCTGAAGGTTAGCTGATGACCACTGGCAATGGTTTGCTGGCTGATAGCTGGTAGTTAGCTGGTTAGATTCAGTTGAGGGATTCCAGATCCGAAGTAAATATAGATCATTTAGAAAAAAAGCAGATCTACGCTACAATGGGTGAGGTGGGTTGCAGGAGTATTTAGACGTTGAGGTTTAGCAAATTATTTTAAAAGATATGCGAAGAAAAATATGTAAAAAACGATATATACAAGGGACACGACAACAGGACAAAGACGTATGACTGCTACGCCATCTAGTGATGGGTCGTTCGCGAACGAGTTGGCTCTAAGAGCTGGCTCTTGTAGGTAAATGTTGGGATCCGGCTCGCATATCAGAAGAGCCGAATATATTTAAAAAATAAGATATGAATAATCAAAAGATTGAATAGAATTAACTAATTCAAATAATTAAATAAATTATAATAATAATATAAGCCTAAATGCTCAAGAGCATACACATTCATTCTGACTGTCTGCTCAGACTGTTCCTGTCAATCAGACACGCAGTGTCAAACAATGAACCAAAGATGCGTGAGGGAGGGTCGAGTCAACTCACTCACAGTCACACACTTAGCAGCCGAGGAGAGAGGAAGGACAGCTGTGAAAACAACAGCTGGAAAATGAGTTGGATGCACAGCAGCATTTGGATGCATTTTCATAATGTAGACAATATTAGAGCACAGTGTAGAATTTGCCAAAACAAAATCTCATATAAAGCCAGTTCTATGCACAACCTACACCGGTATATGCAAACTGTGCACCCAACTATGAAGCTAGCTGTAGCGGAGCTTCGATAAACTAGTGGGCCTGCTAGTGATAATGGTGGAGCTAGCATATTCACTCGGTCAGGTAGACCTACTCCGCGACCCACAGCAACGCAGTCTTCTACGGACGAGTGTATGCCAAAGTCTATATCTGTAGCAAAACAAGGCCAAATTGATATTGCATTGGCTAAAACGATTGCCACCATTTTCCAGCCATTTTCGATTGTGGAGGACAGAGGTTTTAGAAATTATGGCAATAGTCTAAATCCATTGTACACAATTCCAAGCAGGAATAACCTTTCAAAATCACTTATTCCGCAACTGTATGAGACCACAAAGGCTTCAGTGCGGGAAAGAGTACAAAAAGCTACTGCAGTTTGCCTTCCCACTGACTGCTGGTCATCAAGAGTAACCACTTCTTACATGTCGGTTACATGTCACTTCATTGAAGATTTTTCGATGTCTAACTGTCTTCTGACTGCTTTGAGTTTAGTGACAAACACACCTCAGAGAACATGGCAGAGGAACTGTTGAGAGTGGCCAGAGAATGGCAAGTAGATGGAAATGTGGTCTGTTGTGTTAGCGACAATGCAGCTAACATAACCAAAGCCATAAATGTTTAAATGGACCTATCATCCATGTCTTGCCCACACAATCAACCTGATTGTATGAGATGCTCTGAAGGTGATGAAGCCCACTGTTGACAAAGTGAAAGCAGCTGTGGAAAACTTCCACAGGAGCACAGAAGGTGCTGAAAAACTAAAGTCTACACAATGCCAGATGGGGATGCCTGAGCTGAGGCATAAACAAGACTGCACTACAAGGTGGAATTCAACATGTTATATGTTGAAGCGGTTTCTTGAGTCAAAGGATGCCATCATCTCTACCCTGGCCATTGTCAATGCACCTGATGATGCTCTGACCCAAGAGGAATGGGAGGTGGTGGAGGAGGTATGCAGAGTCCTGGAACCCTTTGAGCAGGTCACTGTGGAGATCAGTGGAGAGAGGTACAGTAAGCAGTTATTACTACATCATTATTTAATCCAGTATTATATATGTATATGAGCAGTAGATGAGAATGTAGTATCAGTAGACAAGAACTAACCTGAACTAATAAGTTACTGTTCTCTATTTTCAGCTATGTGACAGACTCAAAAATGGTACTCCTGTGCAAGGGACTGCAGCAAATCACAGCTAGCCACCAGAGAGAAGCAAATGTAAACACAGGACATGTGACAGAGTTGATGGAGACCCTATGTTCATCAATAGACAGAAAGTTCCACAGAATGGAACATAATCACGTGCTATCAGAAACCGCTGCACTTGACCCCAGGTTTAAGAAGTTAGCCTTCAGTGTTGTCAGAGCGATTGATGAGGCTCTTCAAAGAATAACCTCAGCAGCAGGGAGGGACAGCCCCAGCGGTCAGCTGGGTCAGGCACCAGGGCAACAGGAAGGAGAGAGATCAGATGGAGCAGATGCTGTTTGACGAGAGAGTAACTGGGGATGCAGCACGAAGGAATCCCTCAGCAGGATCTGAGCTAGTGGAAGAACAAGGCCTCTGTCTACCCACAGCTTACTAAAGTCATTACAGGGAGACTCTGCATAGTTGCCACATCCGTTCCCTCTGAGAGGGTCTTCTCGAAAATGGAATAAATAATTACTGGGAGAAGAAACCGCATCAGCCCCTCGAAAGTGAGGCAGCTTGCATTTCTGAATGCAAATCTCTCATAAAAGCTCAATCTGGTCAGCATTGCTGTGTGCTGCTGGTTATAACATGGCAATAAAGAAGAGAGAGAAAATAGGGACCCGTTTAATGTTTTAAGTGGGATGCTGCAGTTTTGCAACTTGTTTTCTTTTTCTGATATGGTGCAATATTCTATTATGCTGTTCAGATTGTATTCGTTTTGAATGGTTAGATTTATATGCACTTTGTTTATATACATTCAAAAGTTATACTCTAAATGCAAATGTTTAATAGCATTATTTTTCATAACAAACCAATGCATTTTTTGTGGTTAAGTATGATTTAATGTAATAATTTAATTAGAATTGTTTTAACACCAATCATAGTCAAACTATCGCAAACTGACTTGATACAATACAAAACATATTTTATTTTATAGAGCCGTTTGGGAGCCAAAAGAGCAGGCTCACTGAAAAGAGACGGAATACCCATCACTATTCACCTCCCTAGGCCCCGAGACACTGTTGGCTATCCATTGTTTGTGTGTGTTGTAGGCTGTTTGCTCTCTCTTACCAACAGATGGCTCTGTTGATAGCCTACCGTAATTATTGTGTGAATCTCGAACAAAACGTTAATCAACCTTTCAATAAAACGGTGTAGACTAATAATTAAGTGTGTAGCCTATGTTCAGGAATTAGTCGTTGTAGGCTAAACACCTTAGAAAGGCCTAAACATAAACCAAAAACGACATATTTAGGCTACCGGGAAATCATCTGACTTTAATTCTCTTCACTTTATGTGCCAAGTGCCTGTTTATTATATACATATTAGGCCTATTACACTTATGCTAGTATCCTACTTGTGCGATGTCACTTTAATTTCAATACGTAGGCGTGTTTACAGGAAAAACAGAGGATCATAGAGAAAATTATTATCATGGAACGTCCAGCAGCTATCATCATTACGAATTGAGGGGTGTAGATGATACGCCGTTCTGCAGTGATGCTCACTCCTACCTGCCTGATGTAGATTCATGTAAACTATGCGCCCCGTGGGACGGACCAGGCCTTCTTCGCTCATAGCGACTTTTGCACAACGGCATCATTGGCCGGGCAGGAAGATTAATATTTTCGTAAGAGGTTTGCGGCATGGAAGATAGTCTTCGTTTTCATATCCACTTCTCATTAACACCAGCGAATAAAAAAACACTGAGCTTTTTTTCTCAGCCAATAAACCATATCATTCATCAAGACGCTGCGAGATCACATTTCCTACATCTCTACGGTAAGAATGTATCTGCTTTGATGATGCCACTTCTATTCAAATGGCAGCCTGAGCCTAGTGAACAAACGAAAAATCAGTTCTGAGATAGCTCTCTAATGTAGACCGAATCGATATAGCCTACCCAACCAATCATGTTTTACAATTCAATCCGTGTCAACGAGCCCTGTGACTCGGCCTAGCGCATTTATATATGGCAGATGTCAAAACATCTATTTTCATATTGTCCATGCAGCAGGCATATTGTGTGCTAGCTTTGAATGCAACATGAATAATTCGAGTTCCTTAAATTGGCATGATACGAGGTTGGCGACGTCTACACTACAGTACGTAGAGCAAACCCGTTCCTCTTGCGACCACCAAGAATGTTCACGAATGCATTCATTGATAACGTTTGATCACTGTGGATCTAAACCTGTTTAAATTGCACTTTTCTGAGCATTCAGAAGCTCATATTCACCTGCAGTATCTTACACCGTCACTAAGTACAGGGTGTTGAGGTTAGCCCACCCGGTTTAGACGGAATTAGGCAGGGGCGAGGAGCAGATACACATTGGATATTTATTTGTAGGCTACCCAATACAGCAGCAGGTTGCCTAATGTCACAACTGTAGTTCACCCTTGACCACCTTCAATGATAGATGCTGTATGAGACATGTGCATCTTTTAAAAGTAGATATTCTAGCTGTGTATCTAAGAAATGGCTCGATACTGTAATTGGTAGGGGTGCAGTAGATATGTTATCTATTGACATGGGTTTCTACAAGGGCTGGCAAACCATGCCAATATATCCTCCAAACACCATCTTCGAGACCATTATCACTTTCATACAACGGGTTATATTAACATAATGATTGACATATTTTAATTAAAAAACGTTATTTTGATGAATTTATTCATGCCATTTCATCCTTCCACAAGATATATCCCGACACAAATCTAGGGTTGCTACCCAAGCCAGGCTGGTCGTTAAGTATTTTTGTTCTATAGCTATGGACGTGACCAAAACGTTTCGTAATAAATGTTATATTGCAATGGTTATTTGGAGACATTCATAATTAGCTAATGATGCGATATTTCACCTGGCATAGAAAATGTGCTCTCATCAGGACACTGTTCTTCAGAGGAGCCAGCCAACAACACAGCTAATTCACTCACGTCAAACCGAAGCTGGGTAGACTGCAAACTAGCTGCATTTCGTTTCGGTTTACCTGTTTTCTATTGACCTTTCTTTGTATATAGCCATACAAACTATGCTGATTCGTGATTTCGACTGTCTGATAAAAGCTGCCTGCCTGTATTTCTCGTGCCGACTCCCAACCCCTACATGTTCTTTACTATGGGACAGCTGGACGTTGAATTTCAATATTGAAACAATGTTGCAAATGTCAGAGCAACAGACAGCAAGGTTTATACAAATCTCTGCTATTGAAAACCAATGGCTAGTCTAAAATAAATGGGAGATAATGGCTAGATGCTTGTTACAGTGGAGCTCAACTTTATAAATTGTCTTGCTGGATTGATAGGCAGTGGATTTCGCAGTCAGATGGAACAGAGTAAATAGGCATTTCAGTAATAGCTTTAGCCAGTGAAAATTGGTGGAATATAGGCACCGGCTAGAATGTGGTTTTAACCAATCAACGTTCAGGATTAGACCCACCCATTGTATACTTAAGTGATAACGCCTGAGAAGCCAGTGTTTGGAGGATATATTGGCATGGGTGTTCATCTCAGGCCGCAAACCAGTACCGGCTTCTCGGGAATTATCACTTTTATATAATGGGTTACCAACATGTTAAAATAATGATTGACATATTTTAATTAGAAACTTCTTTTGCTGAATTTATTCATACTATTTCATCCTTCCACAAGATATAGTCCCGACACAAATGTAGGGTTGCTACCCAATCCGGCTGATCGTTCATTCCATTGGTTCGGTTGCCAGAGACCGACCCAGTCGTTCAGTCTTTTTGTTCTGTGTATATGAACATGACTCAGTCGTTCATTCTTAATGTTCCATTGCCATACTGGCTGGCAACGTTCTTATCCCTTGCTTGCTATTGCTACAGTGCCTTGCAAAAGTATTCATCCCCCTTGGCGTTTTTCCTACTTTGTTCTATTATAAGCTGTAATTTAAATGGATTTTTATTTGGATTTCAAGAAATGGACATACACAAAATAGTCCAAATTGGTGATGTGAAATGGAGAAAAATTACTTTAAAATAGATATTTTTTTAACAGAAAAGTGGTGCATGCATATGTATTCACTCCCTTTGTAATGAAGCTCCCAAATAAGATCTGGTGCAACCAATTTCCTTCAGAAGTCACATAATTAGTTCAATAAAGTCCACCTGTGTCCAATCTAAGTGTCACATGATATGTCACATGATCTCAGTATATATACACCTGTTCTGAAAGGCCCCAGAGTCTGCAACACCACTAAGCAAGAGGAACCACCAAGCATGTGGCACCATGAAGACCAAGAAGCTCTCCAAACAGGTCAGGGACAAACTTGTGGAGAAGCACAGATAAGGGTTGAGTTATAAAAAAAAATGAAGATACATTTTGAACATCCCATGGAGCACCATTAAATCCATTATTAAGAAAAGGAAAGAATATGGCACCACAACAAACCTACCAAGAGAGGGCCAGGCAAGGAGGGCATTAATCAGAGAGGCAACAAAGAGACCAAAGATAACCCTGAGGGAGCTGCAAAGCTCCACAGCGGAGATTGGAGTATCTATCCATAGGACCACTTTAAGCCGTACACTGCACAGAGCTGGGCTTTACTGAAGAGTGGCCAGAAAAAAGCCATTACTTAAAGAGAAAAATAGCAAACATATTTGGTGTTCGCCAAAAGGCATGTTGGAGACTCTCCAAACATATGGAAGTAGGTACTCTGGTCAGATGAGACTAAAATTGAGCTTTTTGGCCATCAAAGAAAACACTATGTCTGGCGCAAACCCAACACCTCCCATCACCCCGAGAACATCATTCCCACAGTGAAGCATGGTGTTGGCAGCATCATGCTGTGGTGATGTTTTTCATTGGCAGGGACTGGGAAACTGGTCAGATTTGAAGAAATGATGGATGGCGCTAAATATAGGGACATTCTTGAGGGGAAACCTGTTTCAGTCTTCCAGAGACTTGAGACTGGGACGGAGGTTCACCTTCCAGCAGGACAATGACCCTAAGCATACTGCTAAAGCAACACTTGAGTGGTTTAAGGGGAAACATTTAAATGTCTTTGAATGGCCTAGTCAAAGCCCAGACCTCAATCCAATTGAGAATCTGTGGTATGACTTAAAGATTCCTGTACACCAGCGGAACCCATCCAACTTGAAGGAGCTGGAGCAGTTTTGCCTTGAAGAATGGGCAAAAATCTCACAAAAAATATTTTGCCTCTTCAAAGTGGTAGGCATGTTGTGTAAATCAAATTATACAAACCCCACAAAGATCTATTTTAATTCCAGGTTGTAAGGCAACAAAATAGGAAAAATGCCAAGGGGGGTAAATACTTTCGCAAACCTTTGTAGCTAGCCAACTACGGCTAATTTACAGTCAAGTCCAACAGTGCAGACATAATAACAACAGTAGCTGCATTTGTTTAAGCTGTTTGCTAGTGACATTTATTTGGAGACATCCGTAACAATTACCTAATGAGGTACGATTTCACATGGCATAGAAAATGTGCTCTCTGTTTAGGACACTGTTATTTAGGGGAGCTAGCCAACAACACAGCTAACACAATAACTTCAAACTGAAGCTGGAAAGACTGCAAACTAGCTTCACTTCGTTTCATTTGACCTTTTTTCAATTGACATTTCTTTGTATATATCCATAAAAATGATGCCAGCTGATTCATGATTTCGACTGGCTGAGAAAAGCTGCCTGCCTCTCTCTCCGCCTGAATCCCGAACAATACACGTTCTTACTATGGGACAGTTGGAGATCGAATCTGAATATTGAAACAATGTTGCAAATGTCAGAGAGATAGACAGCAAGGTTTATACAAATCTCTGCTGTTGAAAACTACATGTTAGTCTTAAGGAAATGTGAGATAATGTCTAGATGTTTTTTATTAGTGGAGATCAAGTCTATAACTTCCCTGCCTGGGCTGATGAGACATTGGATTGCGCAGTGAGAGGCAACAGAGTAAAAAGGCATTTCAACTTCATAGCTTTTAACCAATCAGTGTCCAAGGTTTAGACCTACCCATTGTATAAATACATTTATGTGTGCTCTTCATTTAGGTAATATTGATGTTCATAACAGGAGCCTGCATGTAATCTTTCAGACAGGATTCTGGGGGACTGCATTGATTGAATGTGTGCTGTGATTTGTTTACATACCTTTCTAAAATCAGATAATCTTAACAAAGGCACACCATTGAATGGATACAGTGGCTCAAAAAAGTATTTAGTCAGCCACCAATTGTGCAAGTTCTCCCACTTAAAAAAGATGAGAGAGGCCTATAATTTTCATCATAGGTACACTTCAACTATGACAGACAAAATTAGAAATAAAATCCAGAAAATCTCATTGTAGGATTTTTTAGGAATTTATTTCCAAATTATGGTGGAAAATAAGTATTTGGTCAATAACAAAAGTTTCTCAATACTTTGTTATATACCCTTTGTTGGCAATGAAAGAGGTCAAATGTTTTCTGTAATTCTTCACAAGGTTTTCACACACTGTTGCTGGTATTTTGGCCCATTTCTCCATGCAGATCTCCTCTAGAGCAGTGATGTTTTGGGGCTGATGCTAGGCAACAGACTTTCAACTCCCTCCAAAGATTATCTACGGGGTTGAGATCTGGAGACTGGCTAGGCCACTCCAGGACCTTGAAATGCTTCTTACGAAGCCACTCCTTCGTTGCCCGGGCAGTGTGTTTGGGATCATTGTCATGCTGAAAGACCCAGCCACGTTTCATCTTCAATGCCCTTGCTGATGAGGTTTTCACTCAAAATCTTACGATACATGGCCCCATTCATTCTTTCCTTTACACGGATCAGTCGTCCTGGTCCCTTTGTAGAAAAACAGCCCCAAAGCATGATGCTTCCACCCCCATGCTTCACAGTAGGTATGGTGTTCTTTGGATGCAACTCAGCATTCTTTGTCCTCCAAACACGACGAGTTGAGTTCTTACCAAAACGTTCTATTTTGGTTTCATCTGACTATATGACATTCTCCCAATCTTCTTCTGGATCATTCAAATGCTCTCTAGCAAACTTCAGACGGGCCTGGACATGTACTGGCTTAAGCAGAGGGACACGTCTGGCACTACAGGATTTGAGCCGCTGGCGGTGTTGTGTGTTACTGATGGTAGGCTTTGTTGCTTTGGTGCCAGCTCTCTGCAGGTCATTCACTAGGTCCCCCATGTGGTTTTGGGACTTTTGCTCACCGTTCTTGTGATCATTTTGACCCCACAGGGTGAGATATTGCGTGGAGCCCCAGATCGAGGGAGATTATCAGTGGTCTTGTATGTATTCTATTTCCTAATAATTGCACCCACAGTTGATTTCTTCAAACCAAGCTGCTTACCTATTGCAGATTCAGTCTTCCCAGCCTGATGCAGGTCTACAATTGTGTTTCTGGTGTCCTTTGACAGCTCTTCGGTCTAGGCCATAGTGGAGTTTGGAGTGTGACTGTTTGAGGTTGTGGACAGGTATCTTTTATACTGATAACAAGTTCAAACTGGTGCCATTAATACAGGTAACGAGTGGAGGACAGAGGAGCCTCTTAAAGAAGAAGTTACAGGTCTGTGAGAGCCAGAAATCTTGCTTGTTTGTAGGTGACCAAATACTTATCTTCCACCATAATTTTCAAATAAATTCATAAAAAATCCTACAATGTGATTTTCTGGATTGTTTTCCTCATTTTGTCTGTCATAGTTGAAGTGTACGTCTGATGAAAATTACAGGCCTCATCTTTTTAAGTGGGAGAACTTGCACAATTGGTGGCTGACTAAATTATTTTTTGCCCCACTTTCTCTGTTTAATGTGACGAAACCCTATTAGCCTGTATAACAGCAAATAGACTCTGAGTTACATTTGGCAGTAATTGGTCAAATATGTGACATAGGCCGAGCATTGAAATTAATCAGTATTCTCACGCATTAATTATAGATGTTATTAATTCACAATATTAGTGCTTTAATATCCTTCAGTTCTATCCCTGATCAAATGACGAAAATAAAGCTAGATCATTTTAGACTGATAAACAGATGCTTCATCCAGAAGTCGATGAATAATATATTGGTTTTTTTCCACACCTGGAGATATGTGGGATGGGATTAGATACGTGTTGCTCAAATGGAGATGATTAATTTCATGATTACTTTTTTCCATGTTCTGATTCACATTCCGGTTAGTAGGTAATCACTTCAATGACAGTGTTTTGCAGGTTTGGCTTTTGCTTAATTGCAATTCAGTTAAAGACAGACATTTCAAAGAAATGGCATAGTTTATACTGAATGTGTATTTTGTGTGTAACGTGGACCTTTACAAATGTGTACTATTCCCATGGAGTAACAACATTACTCTTTATGCTTTTGATTGGTCAAAACATTTTACCAAACGGTTTGGTATCTCTACAGCAGTCAATATACTGTGTCTACTCTTACAAGGAAGAGGAATGAAGGGCTAATTTAAATAATTTAGCAGAAGTCCTAGTTCAGATTATTAGAATATTGAGTTACTATTGGTTTAAATTCACTCAAAATGGTTTAGCATTGACTGAACCTATGTACTAAGCTTATGTACTTCCTCATCTTGACTCAAGTAACCAGTGACCACATTCAGTAAGGCTGACCCATTGGCTAAATCCATGCATGAGTATCTCTTCATCTCCTTTTCTTTATCAGCACCAATTTGACACCACAGAGTATGTTAAATAAATGTGTAGTTGAATGAATCACTTGTTTTTATTATCTTGAGAGTAATGGTATCACTGCTGTTTCTGTTCACTAGGTTCAACACTTGAACGCATACAGAACACGCCCATGGTTGCCCAGGGTTGTTATATGAATGTCAAGATCCACTTCCGTGCTCTGACATTGTTTGCTGAAAAGATTCAGATTGCCATCTGCCTGAGGAATAATTCAATGGTTGCCATAGAAGCACAATTATATTACAGCTGTGAAATCTAATCCTGCAGCCTTTACAGTCCCATCAGGTATGTAGTTGGACATGGGATGGATGAAAAGGGGAGGGAGAGATTAGATGAGAGGGAGTGGATATGGATGAAATGTCCATCTCTGAGGAGAATGAGTCTAGATAGAGGTCAATTTAGCCATTTTCCTGCTAATCAGAAGTGGGAATTGGCTGTGAACTATTTACCATTCCATCAATAGGGAGGACACTGGGAAGCAGTGTTCACTTCACTTTGTTTGCAAATCGTAAGAAATAAACACAATGGCTACATTGTCCATCTTTCATTATTCCTAATCTGCTTGGAGTATGCTGCAAGATTTTGGGTTTCGTTCATTAAAATCTAAAATAATTTAGTTGCATAGTGTCCACCCTGTCTGGACAAGAGG
The DNA here is from genome assembly GCF_021184085.1 of Oncorhynchus gorbuscha. NCBI lineage: Eukaryota > Metazoa > Chordata > Actinopteri > Salmoniformes > Salmonidae > Oncorhynchus > Oncorhynchus gorbuscha. Next base: position 156,232 of record NW_025745691.1, on the reverse strand, counting down.
AATACCTATGTGAGAATGCTGTTCATCGACTACAGCTCAGCATTTAACACCATAGTACCCTCCAAACTCGTCACCAAGCTCGAGACCCTGGGTCTCGACCCCGCCCTGTGCAACTGGGTACTGGACTTCCTGACGGGCCGCCCCCAGGTGGTGAGGGTAGGTAACAACATCTCCACCCCGCTGATCCTCAACACTGGGGCCCCACAAGGGTGCATTCTGAGCCCTCTCTTGTACTCCCTGTTCACCCACGACTGCGTGGCCACGCACGCCTCCAACTCAATCATCAAGTTTGCGGACGACACAACAGTGGTAGGCTTGATTACCAACAACGATGAGACGGCCTACAGGGAGGAGGTGAGGGCCCTCAGAGTGTGGTGTCAGGAAAATAACTTCACACTCAACGTAAACAAAACTAAGGAGATGATTGTGGGCTTCAGGAAACAGCAGAGGGAACACCCCTCTATCCACATCGATGGAACAGTAGTGGAGAGGGTAGTAAGTTTTAAGTTCCTCGGCGTACACATCACAGACAAACTGAATTGGTCCACCCACACAGACAGCATGGTGAAGAAGGCGCAGCAGCGCCTCTTCAACCTCAGGAGGCCGAAGAAATTTGTCTTGTCACCAAATTCACTCACAAACTTTTACAGATGCACAATTGAGAGCATCCTGTCGGGCTGTATCACCGCCTGGTACGGCAACTGCTCCGCCCACAACCGTAAGGCTCTCCAGAGGGTAGTGAGGTCTGCACAATGCATCACTGGGGGCAAAATACCTGCCCTCCAGGACACCTACACCACCCGATGTCACAGGAAGGCAATAAAGATCATCAAGGACAACAACCACCCGAGCCACTGCCTGTTCACCCCGCTATCGTCCAGAAGGCGAGGTCAGTACAGGTGCATCAAAGCTGGGACCGAGAGACTGAAAAACAGCTTCTATCTCAAGGCCATCAGACTGTTAAACAGCCACCACTAATATTGAGTGGCTGCTGCCAACACACTGACTCAACTCCAGCCACTTTAATAATGGGAATTGATGGGAATTGATGTAAAATATATCACTATCCACTTTAAACAATGCTACTTAATATAATGTTTACATACCCTACATTATTTATCTCATATGTATACGTATATACTGTACTCTATATCATCTACTGCATCTTTATGTAATACATGTATCACTAGCCATTTTAAACTATGCCACTTTGTTTACATACTCATCTCATATGTATATACTGTACTCGATACCATCTACTGCATCTTGCCTATGCCGCTCTGTACCATCACTCATTCATATATCTTTATGTACATATTCTTTATCCCTTTACACTTATGTGTATAAGGTAGTAGTTTTGGAATTGTTAGCTAGATTACTCGTTGGTTATTACTGCATTGTCGGAACTAGAAGCACAAGCATTTCGCTTACACTCGCATTAACATCTGCTAACCATGTGTATGTGACAAATACAATTTGATTTGATTTGATTTATTGTGTTAAAGTGTCTGGCTTATATAAAAAATATATGACATTTCATAGAAAATGAACAGTTTATTTGGAACTGCCCTGTATACCCATATGTGCTGATACAATCCACATGGTTTATGTTTCATCCCCTGGTAGTATGCTCCTACTTGGCTCATTTGGCATATATTGCAGACCATAATTGCAAACCACCCTGACTGACAATTGCAAACCACCCTGGTGTGTGTTCTACTAAACCTAAGATTGAAGGGTGCATCTGAGCTTATTGCTACTATACATCTGTTTGTGAGCAGCTGGGTAATTACAATTGGGATGAAGTTAAGAGGCTCTAGAATGCTGTTACATATTTTATTTAGTCTGCCTTGGGTCCTTGAAGTAGGATGCTTAAGAAGTCTTCTGTTGCTAAGAGGCCTGTTGGGGTGAGAGAAAGTAAAATGGAGAGAGAGAAGAGGCAGAGAGACCTTGTATGCACTTGTGTGCATGTGCATCGGCTAAATCTGTCCCTGGAGGAGAGGAAACATGACACATTGAAGTATCAACCTGAGTTTGCATGTTACAATGCATTAGTCACACTGGAGCAAACCAAGTTGATGAGTTATGCCTGGTCTTTCACATCCCTGTAGGGAAAGCTGTGGGAGGAGGTTGGCTTTCAAAAAAAATACACAACAACGTTTCCGTGTAATCATAATGATGAACTGTGTGGGAATGGAATTGCCCATGCTCCTTATATGGATTGTGGGATGTGGGACTGGGATGTGTCAGTTATAGTGCACTGCCTTGCAAAACCTCTGTCTCTGTTATCATCATTGGGCCTTGCTATAAGATTACTGTAGTAGACCGTTTATAGCAGCATCACAAAGCGCAAGGTCATCAAAAGGATGACCACATCGACAAGTTGTACGTCGACAAGTTGTACATCAGATATCATTAAACAACTTGATGTGTCCTGATCTGACTCAGTGGAGAGGATGTTCATTTATACGGAATGCCAGTGGTTACAATGAGTAAATGTTGAGGGAGAAGAAGGAAGTGTCTTTTCACTTTACTGTGCCCGTCTGCAAGCTAACACAAAGAGCTGTTTCTTTAAAACTTAACTTAAGCAGTTCATGAAACCCGGCTGTGAGAAGCTAATTTGAAACATTTGAAAAGATGACGGTGCTGCGTAGTTCTTGAATGGCATCCTAGAAACCGATACTGTAAAGTACAGTATGTTTTATGATTCCGTGTGGCCCAGTTGGTAGAGCATGGCACTTACAACGCCAGAGTTGTTTGATTCGCACGCGAGTACGAGAAATGTATGCACTCACTACTGTCGCTCTGGGTAAAAGCGTATGCAAAATTACTAAATTGTAAAAGAATTATGACACTCGTTACCATGTATTTCCCATCATTGTGGAATAACTGTAATGTTTATTTTCCAGCATGATGAACACGTGAAGAGTTCTGATAAAGTAGGACCCCACGTTGTAGGAGGATTCATTGAGTTGTAATTGTAATGATTATGTTTGCCGGTTCATGGTCCCGCCTTGGCTGTGGCCTAGAAGTGTAATTTTTGGTCCCCTAAAACTCAAGGGTGGGGATGTCTGGAGTCATTGGTTGAGGTTTTCTTTGTTCGTCCATCCACACTCTAAATCGATCATAGTCGTTTATGACATGAAATGCAATCATCTGTGATGAATATGTATCTAGCGTTAGCATTTCAAAGGCACATCTCCACACATCCACTTGGCAAAACCTCCTCAAACGTCCCCACACATCCGTGTTCAGTATGTCTAGAAACCACAACTACAGATGTTAGTGACAAGGAATGTTAAACACCTTACCATAAGATCAGCTGTTCTCTGTGAACCTATAGCTTGATTTCATATCCTGCATCCCAGAAATATATCTACATGCACGTGGAATAACCCTTTTATTAACTCGTTCTGCTTAAAGACGCCACGTAGTGGAGCAACTAGCAAGACACTTCCCTTAAAATACAACATCATCTTATGTCATTAACTAAGAAGCTGACAATGCATTTGTAATCCAACACCAGCATTTAAAATGTCACATTATTTTGAAATATTTTCCAACCAATGTTTTGGCTGCTATGTGTAGACTAGGCATGACTTATGCACGACTTGATGATGTGTGTTTGTAAGTAAGTATGAATGAATGATCAAGTCACAGAGGAGTACTACACGATGACTTCACACATACAATCTTAATGACTGGCATATGCCCTCTCGCTTAGTCAATGGGCAAATTGAGTAATTATTCTGGACTATAGCATGTGTCTACTTTACACTGTAAAACCTTTCCCTGTAATGTGATACGCCATCACATCTGGTTTGCACATAGTGGGACTATCATTTGTTTTTCAACAGGACAATGACCCAACACACCTCCGGACTGTGTAAGGGCTTTTTGAATTAAGGAGGGTGATGGAGTCCTGCATCAGGTTGAGAATGTGTGTATACGCACGCACGCACACACGCACGCACGCACACACACACACACACGCACACACACACGCACACACACACACACACACACACACACACACACACACACACACACACACACACACACACACACACACACACACACACACACACACACACACACACACACACACACACACACAGAAAAAGTCCTCAATCTACACACAATACCCCATAATGACAAAGGAAGGACAGGTTTTAATTATTTTTGCAAACTTATATCACATGTACATAAGTACTCAGACTCTTTACTCTGTACTTTGTTGAAGCACCTTTGGCAGCGATTACAGCCTCTAGTCTTCTTGGGTATGACTCTACAATCCTAGCACAACTGTATTTGGGTAGTTTCTCCAATTCGTCTCTGCAGATTCTCTCAAGCTCTGTCAGGTTGGATGAGGAGCTTTGCTGCACAGCTATTTTCATGTCTCTACAGACATGTTTGGGCTCTGGCTGGGCCACTCAAAGACATTCAGAGAGTTGTCCCAAAGCCACTCCTGCGTTCTCTTGGCTGTGTGCTTAGGGTTGTTGTCTTGTTGGAAGGTGAACCTTCGCCCCAGTCTGAGGTCCTGAGCAGGTTTTCATGAATGATTTATCCTGTACTTTGCTCCATCTTTCCCTCAATCCTGACTAGTCTCCCAGTCCCTGCCGCTGAAATACATCCCCACAGCATGATGCTGCAACAAACATGCTTCACCGTAAGGATGGTATTGGCTAGGTGATCAGTGGTGCCTGGTGTCCTCCTGACGTGACGTTTGGCATTCAGGCCAAAGAGCTCAATCTTGGTTTCCTCAGACCAGAGAATCTTGTTTATCATGGTCTGAGAGTCCTTTAGGTGCCTTTTCGCAAACTCCAAGCTAGCTGTCATTTGCCTTTTTACTGAGAAGTGGTTTCCGTCTGGCCACTCTACCATAAAGGCCTGATTGGTGGAGTGCTGCAAAGATGGTTATCCTTCTGGCAAGGTTCTCCCATCTTCAGATGAACTCTTTCAGAGTGACCATTGGGTTCTTGGTAACCTCCCTGACCAAATCCAGACTACGGTTTGCAACTGCACATGGGGACAAGAGCGTATTTTTTGGAGAAATAACCTCTGGTCTGATGAAACAAAATTAGAACTGTTTGGCCATAATGACCATCATTATGTTTGGAGGAAAAAGGGGGAGGCTTGCAAGCCGAAGAACACCATCCCATCCATGAAGCATGGTAGTGGCAGCATCATTTGTGGGGGTGCTTGCTGCAGGAGGGACTGGTGCGCTTCACAAAATAGATGGCTTCATGAGGGAGGAAAATTATGTAGATATATTGAAGCAAGATCTTAAGACATCAGTCAGAAAGTTAATGCTTGGTCGCAAATGGGTCTTCCAAATGGACAATGACCCCAAGCATACTTCCAAAGTTTTGGCAAAATGACTTAAGGACAACAAAGTCAAGATATTGGACATGGGCATCACAAAGCCCTGACCTCAATCCTATAGAAAATATGTGGGCGGAACTGAAAAAGCTTGTGTGAGCAAGGAGGCCTACAAACCTGACTCAGTTACACCAGCTCTGTCAGGAGGAATGGGCCACAATTCACCCAACTTATTGTGGGAAGCTTGTGGAAGGCTATCCGAAACGTTTGAGCCAAAATAAACAATTTAAAGGCAATGCTACCAAGTACTAATTGAGTGTAAACTTCTGACCCACTGGGAATGTGATGAAAGAAATAAAGGTTAAATAAAAATCATTCTCTCTACTATTATTCTGACATTTCACATTCTTAAAATAAAGTGGTAATCCTAATTGACATAAGACAGGGAATTTTTACTTTGATTAAATGTCTGGAATTGTGAAACTGAGTTTAAATGTATTTGGCTAAGGTGTCATTTTTACCTTCCGACTTCATCTGTACGTCAGCTTTGACATTGGTTTTGCACATCGGCTTTAAACTAGACATCGTGCCGATGCCGATGTTGGAATTTTAGTTAATATCGTCCGCTTCCGATATGCTGACCGATATATCGTGCATCGCTAAAGTAAACCAATGAACAGTGAAAGTCATGTACTATCAACAGGGATAAGTAACTGTTTGTATAATCTGTGTCAGCAGTTTTAGAATGTGATCATTATCATGTAACCCAATAGATGCTCCTTATCTGTCCCAGGTTCTCGTCCATTATTTTGAATCAGTAGAGAACTGACATTGTGCAATAGTTCTTCCCTTTTTCCTAGATGCCCCATTTTCCCATCACAGCTCTGTATGAGACGGGTTCTCCAGCTAAGCTCACTGACTCACCTCTGCTCTGTCTCAGTGGCCGGGTGCTAACAATCTGGCTTTGTGTTTCCACTTGTGGGTAGAGGAACTCTGGGGCTGGGAGAGCAAGAGGGAGTGAGTAGGCACTCAGAGCCATGTTTTTTTCCTTCGTACACTGCTAGAGCCATAGAGTAACGCCACAGTCAATGCTTTGTTTTGGGCGCTCAGATTCCAAAATGCAACAATGTGTAGCAATACTTAGTCGTTTAGAGCACATTGGAATGAAATACTGTCAATTACAAATATGTACAGACCTGGGTGTGTTTCATGTAGATGCCATAATAAAAACAGCATTGTATGTGTGTTTGGCTTGGCTGTCATATAAAACATTTTAAGCATTCAATGTTTCTATTGTTGAGAGATAGCATAACTGATTGTCTATTCCTCACTCTGTTCTGAAATTCTGCCGTGGGTGGGATTAGATTGCATGCTTAGCGATTTAATAGCTCTTGAAATGTTCATATTTTGCTTTGCCACACTGTGTGGGCTAGAACAAAGGGGTTTGTCTCAGTGCAGACAAAGGAACAGAATAACACACACACACACACACACACACACACACACACACACACACACACACACACACACACACACACACACACACACACACACACACACACACACACACACACACACACACACACACACACACACACACACACACACACACACACACACACACACACACACACACTCGTGACTGTGAACACTACACCCCTTCTCTTTCTTTCTCTCTCTTTTCCTCTCTCTATTCTCGACCCTCCCTCCTCTCACCCACACAGTCTAGCATAGTACAATCTCTCCCTACGGTACAGTTCACTCAATCAGACACCCACTCCTGGTGTACACAGGAAGTAGCTTTATTAGTTTGTTCATCTCTTTTATGAAGACTTTTCCTCTGAGTCAGGCCCAAACAATGAGCAAGAGAAACATGTATTTTGACTAACAAGCAAACAGTGGAGTCCAGTGGAGTCCAGGTGATGACTGTATTCATTGAATTCCCTGGTCTTTTTAAAGATATTTTGAATGTACTATATCTGGGCGTGTCACCATAGTAAGGAGGCAATAAGGTTTTCTATAGCCACTTTAATAGCAGCAACCATGGTCCAACCTTTTTTCCTGTCTTCTCTTTCTTCAGGTGCTATGTGTTTATGGAGATCACTGAGCTCGAGACGACTTTTAAACCGTGTAATGACTTGAAACTTGGAAGTCCCCTGAAACCCAGCCCACTGGACCTTGCTACAGGAACAAACTGTGTCCTGATCACAACCAATACTTCCCCAGCCAGTCCCAGCAGACCCTGTTCCTCTGAGACTATGTGAATGTGGACTGTGTTATGGGTACAGAACCCCAAGGGCCCAGTCAGGAAGAGAATTAGACGCTCAGGTTGCTATGGACTATTGGATCAACTCCTGAATCGTGTCAGCTCTGCTTGGAACTGTGAGTAAACCCTGAGTCAATTTAATTTAAACTCAATAAATTTAGGGAATCAATCTAAATGACATCTATTAACGCAAAGGGACCCTTGTTTTCAATTAGGATTTCAAATCAATTCTTGAATTTACTTTGTTGACCCTTACCATTCTTCCGACACAGTGATATAGGAGATTACAAAAACAAGATTATGGTACAGCTTCAATGTCAGTGCATATGGTACTGTGATGACTTGTGTGTATGGTTAAGCTTAGTGCATGTTGGCTGAAAGCAAATCCCAGAACAGAGGCTCAATACAGTATCATGCTTTTGAACAGGCAAACATTCAACCTTCCATCATCCCACAACAAAGGGAAAATCAGTTTGTGTAAACTAGCCATTCCTTTGACAATTGATGCCATAAAGCATATAGTGGTGATTGTGATATTTGTCTGTAGCATGGCCTGCTTCTTACCAGTGAAGCCATCCTTCCCTCTAGTACTGTTGCTGTTTGTCTGATAGGGAAGTTTCCCATTATGGCTGCTAATGCTTTACCCAGGGCCCAGGCATGTATCTATTCCAGCCTCTCATCTCTTCGCATCCTCTCCTCCTCTGTTCACACGCTCTTCTGACATGTATTTGTTTTGCACTTCCACTGACTGCTCCAGCCAGACAACCATGCTGCTGAATGTGTTTGGGTGTTGCTTTCCACTGTCTTTCTTTTTTCTCTCCTTGTAAAAAAAAAAAATAAATGCTTTTAGGTTTTATTGATTCATGGAGAAATCTGAAGTTATATGGATGTGGATTGGGATGCCACATGAAGATGAATGTTTTATCGTTGTTTCATAAGACAAAGGATACACTATTTTAAATGTTTTTATTTCACTAGGCAAGTCAGGAATGAACAAATTCTTATTTACAATGACTGCCTAGCCCGGGCCAATTTTGCGCCACCCCTATGGCACTCCCAATCACGCCCGGATGTGATGCAGCCTGGATTAAAACCAGGTACTGCAGTGACGCTTCTTCCACTGAGATGCAGTGTCTTAGACCTCTGCGCCACTCGGGAGCCACTAGTCTAGCCAATCTGATGAAATCTCTTTGAAATTGGAGACAAGGAAAGATTTCAAGGGCTGTAATGGATTGCTGTATTTTCGATGCCTTTTTATGCTTGGATACAATTTTGCAGTCCATGTATGTTTGCACCATGTCCATTGGTCAAGAACATACACAAAACATATTTCAATGCTCGCGGATACAGTATACATTGTCCTCTGACATTGGAACCCGTGAGATAGGTTTTAACAATGTATAAACCATACATTTTTTAATCCATTCATCACTGTGTGCCCTTTAGCTGGGTTCATCTGGGTTCTTGTCAGGTTGTATAACGTAACATTTGTCTTTATCCACATGTCCGAGTGGATATTTTGGTAACTAGGAATTAGGAATTCAAATGCACACTCTTCATTGGATGAAAGCGTCATTCAGTTGTGTGTGTGTGTGTGTGTGTGCACAGACATAAAATAGCTTTCAGGGCTTACTGAAGTAAAGTAACAATGAACATTAGGATTTTCCACTCAGGATTATGGCTGGGATTAATATTTACCCACCTATCAGTGTTGCTGACGGTCAAACTAGATCAGAGGGGATTCATCACATTTAAACAGTTACTTTCACTTCATTTGACACACATACAGTACCAGTCAAACGTTTGGATGCACCTGCTCATTCAAGGGTTTTTCTTTATTTTTACTATTTTCTAAACTGTAGAATAATAAATGGGAAGACATCAACTATGAAATAACATATGGAATCAGGAAGTAACCAAAAAAGTGTTAAACAAATCAAAATATATTTTATATTTTATATTCTTCAAAGTAGCCACCCTTTGCCTTGATGACAGCTTTGCACACTCTTGGCATTCTCTCAACCAGCTTCATGAGTTATTCACCTGGAATACATTTCAATTAACAGCTGTGCCTTGTTAAAAGTTCATTTGTGGAATTTCTTTCCTTCTTAATGTGTTGCGAGGGGTGGTATTCAGAAGATAGCCCTATTTGTTAAAAAAACAAGTCCATATTATGGTAAGAACAGCTCAAATAAGCAAAGAGAAAAGACAGTCCATCATTACTTTAAAACATGAATGTCAGTCAATTCGTAAAAACCATCATGCGCTATGATGAAACTGGCTCTCATGAAGAACCAAAAATCAAAAGGACAGGTTTCCACTGGTCTAATGTCCATTGCTCGTGTTTCTTGGCCCAAGCAAGTCTCTTCTTATTATTGGTGTCCTTTTGTAGTGGTTTCTTTGCAGCACTTTGACCATGAATGACTGATTCACGGTGTCTCCTCTGAACAGTTGATGTTTAGATGTGTCTCTTACTCTGTGATGCATTTACAGTCGCATGAAAAAGTATGTGAACCCTTTGGAATTACCAGGATCTCTGCATAAATGTGACATAAAATTTCACAACAATAAATTAACTAAAACTAATAACACACAAATTATTGAATTTTTCTTGTCTATTCTGAATACATAATTTAAACATTCACACTGTAGGTTGGAAATGGTATGAGAACCCCTAGGCTAATGACTTCTGGTCCTTCTGTAGCTCAGTTGGTAGAGCATGGCGCTTGTAACGCCAGGGTAGTGGGTTCGATCCCCGGGACCACCCATACGTAGAATGTATGCACACATGACTGTAAGTCCCTTTGGATAAAAGCGTCTGCTAAATAGCATAAATGGCATATATACTTCTCTAAAGCTAATTGGAGTCAGGAGTCAACTAACCGGAAGTCAAAACAATGAGACGAGTTTGGAGATGTTGGTTAGAGCTGCCCTGCCCCATAAAAAAACACTCACAAATTTTGAGTTTGCTATTCACAAGAAGCATTGCCTGATGAATCATGCCTCGAACAAAAGAGAAGACCTAAGATTAAGAATTGTTGCCTTGCATAAAGCTGGGCAGGGTTACAAAAGTATCTCTAAAAGTCAGTCCATGGTAAAGACAAATTGTCTATAAATGGAGAAATTTCAGCACTGTTGCTAATCTCCCTAGGAGTGGCCGTCCTGCAAAGATGACTGCAAGAGCACAGCGCAGAAGGTTCAATGAGTTCAAGAAGAATCCTAGAGTGTCAGCTAAAGACTTACAGAAATCCCTGGAAGATGCTAGCATCTCTGTTGACGAGTCTACAATCCGTAAAACACTAAACAAGAATGATGTTCATGGGAGGATTCCATGGAAGACGCCATGGCTGTCCAAAAAAACATTGCTGCAAGTTCGCAAAATAGCACCTGGATGTGCCACAGCGCTACTGGCAAAATATTCTTTGGACAAATTAAACTAAAGTTGTGTTGTTTGTAAGGAACACACAACACTGTGTGTGGAGAAAAAAAGGCACAGCACACCAAAATCAAAACCTCATCTCAACTGTAAAGTATGGTGAAGGGAGCATCATGGTTTGGGGCTGCTTTGCTGCCCCAGGGCCGGGACAGCTTGCTATCATCGATGAAAAAATGTATTCCAAAGTTTATCAAGACATTTTGCAGGAGAATGTAAGGCTATCTGTCTGCCAATTGAAGCTCTACAGAAGTTAGGTGATGCAACAGGACAACAACCCAAAAGACAGAAGTAAATCAACAACGGAATGGCTTGAACAGAAGAAAATACGCCTTCTGGAGTGGCCCAGTCAGAGTCCTGACCTTCTGGAGTGGCCCAGTCAGTCCTGACCATTGTGAAGGTCTGATCCGCAACTACAGAAAACGTTTGGTTGAGGTTATTGCTGCCAAAGGAGGGTCAACCTGTTATTCAATTCAGGGGTTCGCATACTTTTCCCTGCACTTTACACAGTGTGTGTTCAATAAAGACATGAAAAAGTATAATTGTTTGTTTGGTATTAGTTTAAGCAGGATGTGTTTGTATATTGTTGTGACTTCGACTTAATTTATGCAGAAATCCAAGTAATTCTAAAGGGTTCACATACTTTTTCTTGCCACTGTATTTGGGCTGCAATTTCTGAGGCTGGTAACTCTAACAAACGTATCCTCTGCACAGAGGTAACTCTGGGTCTTCCTTTCCTGTGGCGGTCCTCAAAAGAGCCAGTTTCATTATAGCGCTTGATGGTTTTTACGACTGCAATTGAAGAAACTTGAAAAATGATTGACATTTTCCGCATTGACTGCCCTTAATGTCTTAAAGTAATGATGGATTGTTGTTTCTCTTTGCTTATTTGAGCTGTTCTTGCCATAATATGGACTTGGTCTTTTACCAAGTAGTGCTATCTTCTGTATACCACCCCTACCTTGTCACAACACAACTGATTGGCTCAAATGCATTAAGAAGGAAAGACATTCCACACATTAATTAAAAAGTTTTGAAATGCATTCAGGGTGACTACCTCATGAAGCTGGTTGAGGGAATGCCAAGAGTGTGCAAAGTTGTCATCAAGGCAAAGCGTGGCTACTTTGAAGAATCTCAAATATAAAATGTATTTTTTATACTTTCTTCGTTACTACATGATTCCATTTCATAGTTTTGATTCCTTCACTATTATTCTACAATGTAGAAAATAGAGAGAGAGAGAGAGAGAGAGAGAGAGAGAGAGAGAGAGAGAGAGAGAGAGAGAGAGAGAGAGAGAGAGAGAGAGAGAGAGAGAGAGAGAGAGAGAGAGACTAATACAATTTGGCTAAAAGTAATTGAATGCATTTCACGGTAAAGTCTAAACTTGTTATATTCGGCGCATGTGGCAAATAAAGTTTGATTTGATGTCATTACCAAGCCCTGCAATGCCAAGAGCTGAGCAAAGAAATGAGTCCCCACATCCAGCTGGTCCTGGGGCTGAGTTGACAAACCTGTTCTACTAACACACTGAAGCCTCAGGACCAGAACATCCGATCCATCAGATCAAAACAAATTATAACACAGTCAAAACAAAACTACAGTACTTATTGGGAAGCACAAGCACAAAGCTAAATCCAGTTCTATCTAGCCCTAAATCGACAGTACACCGTGGCAAACTATTTGACCATAAAAACCTTGACAAAGTACAGGCTCAGTGATCACAGCCTAGACACTGTTGGGGGAGGATGCAGAGAGCCGTGGGTTGGCAGCGCACTACATTTCTGCCTGTCATAAAATGAGGGACAGTGTCTGACAGACCAACCAACCAACCTGAACATGTCCTCTATGCTTATTGTTATTGTTTAATGTAGGGTTATTTTGACCCTTGGTTATTGTTGTTACTGTTGTCCCTTTGACAACATTGATTATTATTATTCATTATGTTAATATTGTAATTCTCCAAAGTAAGCTTTGGCAATATGTACATTGTTACGTCATGCCAATGAAGCAAATATAATTAGAGAGAGAGAGAAAAGTATTAACAATGGCAGTATTAATGATTATATATATATGCCATACAGCTTTGACTAAAACAGAGAAGAAAGTGGTGCTCTCAAGTCTGCACATGGATAAAACTCTTAACAATAACTGTACTCTGGTTTAATACAGCCTATGTATCCTTGTAGTGCCTTCAGGCTACATAGAGTGACTCAATGGTAACAGGGGATTCCTCTTCCTTCAAAGTGATTGTTCTGAGAAAAGGATATTTCTCATTCGGTTTTCACTGTTTCTCACTCCCTCCTATCCAAGCGCTGCTCATTGCTATGTGAGATGTACATCTCTTGAGCTTATGTTTAGCTTTGCTCCAGTCTGTCCAGGACTACAGCGGATCTGGTTTCTGTTGTCTATGAGATAATGCTGCCTGTTTGGACATTGATATGTGTATTTTAGGGATATGAGGTCAGAGGAGATGCACCATGCTGCTATGTGGATATGCTCAGACAGGACAGGAAACTGATAGGCTATAAGGAGTTACAGAATCAGACAGACAGAGGGCATCATCCTCTTATTTACACTGACAACACTGACATCGTCAGGCCAGAATGTGTTTGTATCGTGGGCGCCCTCTAGTGGAATTTAGTTAGTGTTTTTTTATTTTTTTTTACAGCATTATGTATTCACTCATGTTCTGTTTTATCTCCACAGTCACAATGGTGTTGTTTCTGACTGCAACTATAATAACCTTGAATAACTCCTCTCATGAGAACCAGACTACAGGTAAGTAACTTTCAAAAGAATAGGGAATCAAACAGGGCCTTGTTTCCCAGTTGCGATGTAACTTAAGCATTTCGATGATCTTACCAGATGCATCGTTATTCACGAGTCAACTTTTTAAGAGTGTTCCCCAAACAAGCACGTAGAGAGAACGTTCGTTAAGTGCAATGTTAGAACATCTGACAATACTGATAGGATCGAAAGAAAAGCAGAGCTGCTCTCGGATCAGCTTTCTCCATTCAAATCGTACCTCAGCATTATAATTATCCTAAAATACTAACGACAGATCAGCTCCTCGAGATAAATTACCACTTATGGCTGCAGATATAGATGCAGCTTATTCTCAATGCTGAACCTATCATTTTAGTATTCATTAGGATCCCCATTAGCTGCTGCCAAGGCTTTGTGCGTGTGTCCGCATTGTGCTGTGAGGTGTTGTTTTGTCTGTTTTCTTATTTTACTGCTCGCTTGAGAGTTACTTGATGTGGAAGAGAGTTACATGTAGTCATGGCTCTATGTAGTACTGTGCATTTCTCAGAGTCTGTTCTGGACTTGGGGACTGTGACCCAAAAGGGTTCCACCTGGGGACAGCCTAAGAACCCTTTTGGTACCCTTTTGGTACCCTTTTTTATAAGAATGTGGGTGTCTGAGCTGTGTGTTCCCAGTTCGTACAGACATTTCAGTGCTTTCAACACATCAATACTTCTCACAAAGACAAGTAGTGATACAGTCAATCTCTCCTCTACTTTGAGCCAACAGATTGACATGCATGTTATTGATATTAGCCCTCCGAGTACATCTAGCCCTTCCTGCAGTCAATTGACCAAATCGCCATCTATTGGCCTCATTGGTGGAATACAATTAATATTTGTCATAATTTAATAAACATAAGTTCAAAAACCTTCCAAAAACCTGGTCTTTCTATATCAAACACATTTGTAGGGTTGAATATTAACTATAATGAACTTATCCTCTGCAGCAGAGGTAACTCTGGGTCTTCCTTTCCTGTGGTGGTCATCATGAGAGGCAGTTTCATTATAGTGCTTGATGTTTTTTGCGACTGCACTTGAAGAAACATTCAAAGTTCTTAATTTTTTTCATTGATTGATTTCCATGTCTTAAAGTAATGATCGATTGTCATTTCTCTTTGCTTATTTGAGCTCTTCTTGCCATAATATGGACTTGGTCTTTAACCAAATAGGGCTATCTTCTGTATACCACCCCTACCTTGTCACAACACAACAGATTGGCTCAAACACATTAAGAAGGAAAGAAATTCCACAAATTAACTTCTAACAAGGTACACCTGTTAATTGAAATGCATTCCAGTTGACAACCTCATTAAGCTGATTGAACAAATGCCAATAGTGTTTAAAGCTGTCATCAAGGCAAAGGGTGGAATCTCAAATATAAATTATATTTTGATTTGTTTCACACTTTTTTGGTTACGACATGGTTCCATATGTGTTATTTCATAGTTTTGATAGTTTCATAGTTTTGTCTTCACTATTGTTCTGCAGTGTAGAAAATATAAACAATAAAGTTAAAACTTGGAATGAGTAGGTGTGTCCAAATATTTGACTGGTACTGAACATCGAATCTTCGTTATCATTTACAAGCAAAATATGCTGTTGACGGCAGCAATACAAGTAACGTTAATAGTAGCAATAGAGGACATCTTTGGCAAGCTAGAGGAGTGTGCGCGCTGGAGGCCTATGGACAAGTCGACGAGCAGTGAGCTAACACTGGAGGACGAAGGCTTGAGGGATATTATTTGGATAGGATCGGACGACTCAACGTATGAGTTACCCTCGAGCCATCGTCGTTACAAAAATACACAAGCTGTATGAAAGCGAGAGGGCTACGAAAGCGGAGGAGTTGAAACATGCAATGGCTGTTGCTCTCACAGGAGACCACTGGTCTTCTGTCTGTATCCACAACTACCTTGGGGTTACTGCGCACCACATCAATAAAAACTGGAAACTGCATTCACATGCTATGGCCATAATGAAGACAGAAGACATGGATCTAGCAAAGCAGTGGAACATTGAAAACAAAGTTACCACAGTTTGCACAGACAGTGCACGGAACATAATTGCAGCTTCGAGACATATGCCTTTTGAACACCTGCCCTGCATCGCACACTGTCTCCAAATGTCCATCACAGTGTCCCTACAGAACAGCGGTGTCACGTTCTGACCTTAGTTCCTTTGTTTTGTCTTTTTTTTGTATGGTCAGGGCGTGAGTTGGGGTGGGCAGTCTATGTTTGTTTTTCTATGTTGGTTTTTGTGTTCGACCTAGTATGGTTCTCAATCAGAGGCAGGTGTCGTTAGTTGTCTCTGATTGAGAGTCATACTTAGGTAGCCTTTTTCCACCTGGGTTTTGTGGGTGTTTGTGTCTTTGTGTTGCATGTGTATGTCACCAGATAGGACTGGTTTGTTTCGGTCATTTTGTTTTGATTCAGTGCTTCCTTTAATTAAAATGATGAACACCACGCTGCGCTTTGGTCCTCCTCTCTTTCTCCCGTAAGACGATCATTACAAGCGGGTTCGAACATGCCCTAGCCAAGTGCCGAACAACCCACCAAACGCTGCATTGCTATGACCGCAGCAAGTTGCAAATGGGCTAAAGAAGGAGTCATTCACACAAGATGTCACAAGATGGACCTCCACTCTGGAAATGGTAAAGCCTCTGGCCCAACAGAAAACGAACATCACCATGCCAATCACAGCTGAACTGGAGAAACTGTAGAAGCTGGAGGCTCTATGGGAGCCCTGCAGGTAATATTCTTTATCTCTATATTAGTGTTATAATAAGATGTGGTGTCTGTGTGAGAGAGTCTGTGTGTAACAAGCCTCTCACAATTGACTGAAGTAATTTTGAATTATCTTTCACTGCAGGTACTTGACTGAACTTCTGATATGGAGAGAAGTACATTTCCTTCTCTGTGGTGTTGCCTGCTTTGTGTCATCTCCTTCGGGCGATGGAGAGTTCTGATAATGACCCTGCCTACATGGAAAGATTCAAGCTGACATTCACAACAGACCTGGAGAAACGCAAGGAAAACACCAACCTCACATGGCTGAAGATCGCCATAGCTCTCAACCCAAGGTTTAAAGACCTGAAGTGCCTTCCCAAATCTGAGAAGGGTGAGGTGGGGGCTTTGTTCAGCAACTTTCTGAAGGAAGAGAGGCCTGCCCAGCAACCTGATAAAGCAACAGAGTCAGAGCCACCAAAAAAGAAAGCTGCCCTTTTGTTGAATTCTTCTGAGTCGGACTCTGATGAAGAGGAGTTCATTGAGAAATGTGTAGAGCGTTACAAGGCAGAGCCCAGCATCAACATGGAGGATTGTCTACTACAGTGGTGGTCAGAGCATGCAGGGGCACACACCAGGCTGGCCTGCATTGCACGGAGTTACCTGGCAACGCCTGCTACATCAGTACCTTGTGAGAGGTTGTTTTCACTCTCTGGGCATATTGTGCAAAAGTAAAGGGCAGCTTTATCATCTGAAAATGTCAACAGTCTTGTTTGTCTTTGGAACTGCCTCAGTGAAAAGAAACAGAAGGACGACTGTGTGTGTGTTTAACTATTCTTGTGGGGACTTATGGTCTCCACAATAATAGTAAACAAATAAAAAAATTGACCAACTGGGGACATCAGAACTAGGGTTGGGTTTAGGATTCGGTGCTAGGTTTGGGTTTAGGGTTAAGGTTAGGCTTTTGTGTTAAGGTTAGGGAAAATAGGATTTTGAATGGGACTGAATTGTGTCCCCCCACAAGGTTACCTGTACAAGAATGTGTGTGTTTGAGAGAGAGTAAGTTACAGGACTTTTCCATCTATTTCTCCCCAATTTTGTGATATCCAATTGCGATCTTGTCTCATCGCTGCAACTCCCCAACGGACTCGGGAGAGGCGAAGGTCAAGTCATGAGTCCACATGAACTGCTGAACCGCACTCCTTAACACCTGCCCGCTTAACCTGGAAGCCAGCCGCACCAATGTGTCGGAGGAATCACTGTTCAACTGACGAAAAAGTCAGCCTGCAGGCACTTGGCCTGCCCCAAGGAGTCGCTAGAGCACGATGAGCCCCCCTCCCCAACCAAGCCCTCCCCAAACCCTGACGACACTGGGAAAATTGTGCACTGCCCTATGGTACTCCTGTTCACGGCCGGTTGTGACACAGCCTGGGGTGATGCAGTGCCTTAGACAGCTGTGCCACTCAGGAGGCTGCAATTAATGATTTTAATTGTTTGACAGCCATAATATATATTTATTTTCAAGTTGGAAAAAAAGTTCCTGACCTCTACTTACACATGAAATATATTGAGCAAAACATTACAGACAGCAGCCTATAATTATCTAAATAGAATACAATGGAATGAACATAAAATGTATGTTAATGTGATTGAAATATATAGGCCTACCTGCCCTATAATGTATGTATCTTTTGCAGTCATCTACATTTTCACTTGAAGCATCATTTTATTATTTACTTGTATTTGTAGTCAACTTCGTTAGAGATGTAACTATGGTTTTGGGAAACAACTCGGCTACTAAAGATGGTTCTAGCGATGAACGTAACGCTATGAAGGCTCTGGGAAACGAGGCCCAGGACAATCAGCATACATTAACTCGATCCTAAATGTAAACAATTGCACTGGGCATGTCTAACAATTAGCTATTTAAATGGCTGCATATAGATGTGAAAATATTGACAACACTTGTATGTGTAGTATACAAAATAATATATTTATCTTTGTTTCCCAGAAAACCCCACCCCCCAGGGTGCCCATGTACTTTCCTATATGCTGGTCGTCTCTCTTCTTCTCATCATCATCGTTCTCCCGACAGTATACTTCCTAAGGTAACAAACAACACTGGGTGGCTTCACCTCACCCCCATCATTTCCTTTATCATCAGCCCAGCCCACCCCCACTGTGTGTGTGGGTGGAAAGTGTTCCAACAACTGCTCTACCAGTAAAACAGAAAACAAATGCCTAGCTAGGTTATATTATACCATGCTCGCTCGGTCACTCACTCACTCACTCACTCACTCACTCACTCACTCACTCACTCACTGTCAACTCCTCTCTCAGAGGTGAGGATACTCTGTGCTTCTCATGAGAAAGAACAGCTTTCAGTACAGATGGTGGGTTTCTGTTTCTTCTGACTTGTTGAGCTGAAATATTCTCTTTCATCGGTTATGGTCGGATAACATTTTAGTTCTTTCCTCTTGTTTCCTTTTCCTCTTCTCTGTCACAATCTCTGGTTAGGTTTAGAAACCACAGGAAGGCTATTGTCACCTCAGTTGATAAGAAGATTCCAAATGGCTTCTTGGAAGATCAAGGTACGTCTCACAACTTCACTTTTCCTCATACAGTACATGTTATGTATAGGACTGTTGCGGTAACTATTACCACCACACCGGCAGTCATGAGTTGACCACAGTAAAATTCCACTTGACCGTCGACTCACAGTAATCTCCTCTTATGCACTCTCGCCATGCGTTAGTAGTACCCAACTCTCGAACGATCATCCGGTTCTCATGGCCTGGTACTCAGGGCTCAGGGTTGTATTGTCATCTGACATCAACGTGAAAGCAATTGAAAATCACATCATATACTTATCATCAAAAGAGTATGTGCTTTTAAAATTCTACTCACTGTGATGATCAATTTGAAGAAAGAAGTTCAACAACCGGTTGAAACTGATTGTAAAACATGGTTGATGTTTCAAAGCCTAACACAACAAAATGGACAGCGCTTTCGAAAGTGATTGATTGATTAATTCAAAACATCCATATGTGACATGTTTTTAGGAAAATAGGCATATGTCGCGGGTCACAACTTCACAGGAGAGCCGTTTAAACGTAAACTTTTTTATTTGTCAAAAATGTGTTTTTTGGCAGAAATGCCTTCTCGAACATGTGCACTTTCATGTGCCTTATTAACAAATTTGTATGCCATCTGTAATTACGAATTAAATTGTTAAATTACGAGCCTAGTTGGATTAGCCATAGAAAAAGCCAGCAACCTTCCCACTAGCTATGATTGGCTGAGATGATGAGTGGGCTGGACATGCCGAGAGAAGTTTGGATTGGTCTGCTATATAGCACGCTTCTGTCTATTTGAGATAGACAGGATTACCTAGACATACTGGCTAACGCTGCTTTTAAAAATGTATTGTGTATTAAAACTGCTTAAGTGTTGCTCTCTACTTTCTGGAGGACTGAGTTTTGAAATCAGTGGACTTCGAGTATGATAGCTAAGGAGATGGAGAAAACACATGTTTCCGAATTACATCTTCAAACTAAGGGCAACCATGGCATCCGACAGGAGACTCGTCCAACCATGAATGATGTATATGGGTAAGATAGTCTAGCTAGCCACTGTTGACTAACCCCATTCCGTACAAATGTGTGCAACCGCGGCATTCAAACGAGGCTGCAATGAAAACTAATGGGACTGTAGCAGCTGGCATCAAAATCTGGGGTGTGAACTACGTTTCTATTCAAGCATTGGTTGACATGGTAATGGTCCGGTAGTATTGGAGAAAACCCCTCTGACACCGTACGTTAAATTGTGACGTGTCATGACGTAACGTACAGCACGCGTAATGCAACTAATTCTGTGTCAACTGAATGCATACATTTTTTCCTTCATCACAGCAAGCCACCATGACTCTCAAAAGCCGCGACAGCCTCTGTTTACTTCTGAAGATAACTTTAGCACCGCCCTAAAAACCCAATCCAATTTCGACACAAACCTTCGAATAGCTATGCAATTACACATTATATATCTTATACATTATCTTTATAATGTTTTATTTACATTTTAGAGGTGATGTTGGACAGATCGGATGAAAAAGCTGTTTCCCCACATGGCTCATCTCCCCTTTCCCTGTCACAAAGTAGGTTTCGCTTCCCCACCCATCATTTTTTTTTAAAAGACCCAACGGAACTCATTGCCTTCAGTTATGCAGAGACGAGCAGCATGAAGGTCTCGTCATTGATTGTGCTGGAGAGGGGAGACATTGTGCTTTACAATGGTATTCATATTACAGTTGACCTGAAAATATTACATTTTTGGGCTCTAAAATAAGGTCAATTGTACTTTACAGTGCATTAGCTAACTATACATTTTCAGATATTACACGTTTTAAATTGACAACCATTTGCTTGGCTAGCTATAGCATTATGTTATAGCATTATAGCATTGTCAATCGCCATCACGGTTGACAACTCCATTGTGTCCTCCTCCCAGAGCGCTAAGAACCTTGGCGTGATCCTGGACAACACCCTGTCGTTCTCAACTAACATCAAGGTGGTGGCCCGTTCCTGTAGGTTCATGCTCTACAACATCCGCAGAGTACGACCCTGCCTCACACAGGAAGCGGCGCAGGTCCTAATCCAGGCACTTGTCATCTCCCGTCTGGATTACTGCAACTCGCTGTTGGCTGGGCTCCCTGCCTGTGCCATTAAACCCCTTCAACTCATCCAGAACGCCGCAGCCCGTCTGGTGTTCAACCTTCCCAAGTTCTCTCACGTCACCCCGCTCCTCCGCTCTCTCCACTGGCTTCCAGTTGAAGCTCGCATCCGCTACAAGACCATGGTGCTTGCCTACAGAGCTGTGAGGGGAACGGCACCTCAGTACCTCCAGGCTCTGATCAGGCCCTACACCCAAACAAGGGCACTGCGTTCATCCACCTCTGGCCTGCTCGCCTCCCTACCACTGAGGAAGTACAGTTCCCGCTCAGCCCAGTCAAAACGGTTCGCTGCTCTGGCCCCCCCAATGGTGGAACAAACTCCCTCACGACGCCAGGACAGCGGAGTCAATCACCACCTTCCGGAGACACCTGAAACCCCACCTCTTTAAGGAATACCTAGGATAGGATAAAGTAATCCTTCTCACCCCCCCCCCCCCCCCTTAATAGATTTAGATGCACTATTGTAAAGTAGCTGTTCCACTGGATGTCATAAGGTGAATGCACCAATTTGTAAGTCGCTCTGGATAAGAGCGTCTGCTAAATGACTTAAATGTAATGTAATGTAAATGTAACTGTTCCCAGAGCGGTAGCCTTTTGGGAAGTGCGTTTAAGATGACGTCAAAGTTGGGCCAACTTTTTCCATGACGAGAGATTTTGGGAGAATGCCTGCCCTGAGACTTCTGCTTTACATAGAGACAAAATTTAAACGGTTTTAGAAGCTTTAGAGTTTTCTATTCGATAATATTTTTTATATGCATATATTAGCAACTTTTGACAAAAATGTATCCTGTTTTATATGGGTACCCAATTCCTCCAGAAGAGGCAGTAAACAGGGCTAGGCTTAACAGGTTAACCAAAGACTCCACTATGCAAGTAACCATTTCGGGTGCGTTCGTAAATTGAGTCTCAATTTCAATTGTTGCTAGCAGCATAGTTACAGTCACCAACGCTCTGGATAACATGAAAACAGCCTCACCAGCTCTGCCAGGGTGAGTAAAATGGCCAGAGTGGGATGTTCTCTCATTATGTGTTTGGAATTAGTCAATGTTAGTCAGTTAGCTTGGGTGCTTGAGTGCCGTTGTGAAGTCAGAACGTTCGGATCAACCCTACTCATCGGCCAGAGCATCCGGTGTGCGCTCTGATCACGAAACGCTCTGAATTTACAAACGGACAATTTGACAGCACAGTTAGTCACCAATGCTCTGGATAACATACCGGCCTAACCATCTCTGCTAGGGCGAGTAATGTTCAGTGATCTCTTCTCTCTCACTTAAATGTCTGGAAGTAGCTAGCAAGTTAGCTTGGTTGCTTGACTGCTGTTGTTAGTACATTGGGATCAACCCTTAAAGAGATGGGTGGGGATAAAGCTTAATAGGGTGTGAACGATGCTGAATGGGTGTAGACAAAGGGCTCTCCAATAGTAGTACCGAAACATTCAAAGGCCATTTTCTCAAAAGTGAGTATACAAGTTTATAAACTTTCAAAGCAAAATGACTTTCCCATTGTTTATCCACTGTAGTGTATGATATACCATTGGGTAGAGAGCCTCTACTGTTATCCAATGTAAAAGACTACATTTCAAATGTTGCTGCATAAGACCGATTTTGAGCCGGTTGGCACCTATGCATATTAGAGCATATGCATTGGCCTATATATGCAAATATCACATTAACATAAGAATTCAGACACCTTAGTCATTACTCTGTTGAAGCACCTTTGGCAGTGATTACAGCCTCAAGGCTTCTTGTGTATGATGCTACTACATTGGCACACTTGTATTTGGAGAGTTTCACCCATTCTTCTCTACAAATCCTCTCAAGCTCTGTCAGGTTGAATGGGGAGCTTCGCTACACAGCTATTTTCAGGTCTCTCCAGAGATGTTCGATCGGGTTCAAGTCTGGGCTCAAGATGGGCCACTCAAGGACATTCAGATACTTGTCCCAAAGCCAGTCATGCATTGTCTTGGCTGTGTGCTATGAGTCATTGTCCTGTTGGAAGGTGAAACTTTGCCCCAGTCTGAGGTCCTGAGCACTCTGGAGCAGCTTTTCATCAAATATCTCTATGTACTTTGCGCCGTTCATCTTTCCCTCGATCCTGACTAGTCTCCCAGTGCTGCTGAAAAACACCCCCACAGCATGATGCTGCCTCCACCATGCTTTACCTTAGGGATGGTGCCAGGTTTCCTGGAGATATGACGCTTGGTATTCGAGCCAAAGAGTTCAATTTTGGTTTCATCAGACCAGAGAATCTGGTTTCGCATGGTCTGAAAGTCCTTTAGAGTCCATTAGAAGCCTGTAGACAAACTCCAAGCAGGCTGTCATGAGGAAAAAAATGCAGTTTAATCAATTTTTGAATAAGGCTGTAACGTGACAAAATGTGGAAAAAGTCAAAGGTCAAATACTTCCAGAATGCACTGTATATAGACAGGTGTGTGCCTTTCCAAATCAGGTCCAATCAATTGGATTTACCACAGGTGGACTCCAATCAAGTTGTAGAAACATCTCAAGGATGATCAATAAAAACAGGATGCACCTGAGCTCAATTTCGACTCTCATAGCTAAGGGTCTGAATATTTATGTACATTTTAATACATTTGCAAAAAAAAACTGTTCTTTGTAGATTGATGAGGGGAAAAAAATATTAAATCAATTTTAGAACAAGGCTGTAACGTAACAAAATGTGGAAAGGTCAAGGAGTCTGAATACAGTGCATTTGGAAAGAATATGTTCCAAAGGCACGCATCAGCGGCTTCTATGCTGGTGGCCTGGAGATGCTTAACGTGTTTGTTAATTAACGGCCAATTACCATGAGACCGGCAGGCTTTTGCATGACAATAACCGGCTGACATAATTTCATGACCGCCACAGCCCTAATTATGTATACAATATTTAATTTGAACCATTGAGTATGTGTTGTGGGATATGATATGGAAGCCTTAGGTTGTGTACATAGTTCTTCTTGAATTTCAATACTTATCTGTTGTCTAGATAAGTCGTCACAATCAAAACACAGTCAGGTCTATTCTGTAGCGATATCCTACTGAAGGCATATTCTGCTATTGAGATCTGTCAAGACGAATTAACACGTCTAAAATGGTAGAAAATTATAAAAAGATTCACTGTCTACCTTACCACATGCAGTTGAAGCAAAATTAATTGTAACTTTCTAACCTTGTAATTAATCATTATAATTTATTACATTTGTAAAGCACTTCATTGTACACACTCAAAGTGCATAAAATACAATATTAAAGAAACCAAATAGCAAATAATGAACACAACTAAACAGGTCAACTGACACAAAGAACACAGCTGATGCTACAAGGGACAACAAGTACACTAAGGAGCACAGCTCTCTTTCTCTTCTCTCTCTCTATTGTCATATTGTTTTATAATTTAATGTGTTTATTGTTTGTCTATCTTTTTTATGTATTTGTCCACGAGTTTATATATGTTTACAACAAGCAAGGGGAAGATATCAAAATTGGGGAATAGTAACATATTGTACGGAATACATTTGTAATGTGCTGAAGCCGTCTCTATAGTAATGCAAGGTCTCTTTCATGATCATGTGAAATGTCAATTGCTATGGAAATGCTGGGATGTGTTCTTCAATTATGTTAAAGGTAATTATGATGCAACTATGAATGTGATACGATATGGATTACAGTGAATAATATTAAGGCTATACGCACTGCATAACACACAGACACTCAAACATGCAAATTGGCAGAGTTATTATTTATTTGGACATAACACATTATAGTCTTACTCTTATAGAGACATTGAGTACAGTATATACATATGAGATGAGTATGTAAACAAAGTGGCATAGTTAAAATGGCTAGTGATACATGTATTACATAAAGATGCAGTAGATGATAGAGTACAGTATATACATATACATATGAGATGAATAATGTAGGGTATGTAAACATATTAGGTAGCATTGTTTAAAGTGGCTAGTAATATTTTACATCATTTCCCATCAATTCCCATTATTAAAGTGGCTGGAGTTGAGTCAGTGTGTTGGCAGCAGCCACTCAATGTTAGTGGTGGCTGTTTAACGGTCTGATGGCCTTGAGATAGAAGCTGTTTTTCAGTCTCTCGGTCCCAGCTTTGATGCACCTGTACTGACCTCTCCTTCTGGATGATAGCGGGGTGAACAGGCAGTGGCTCGGGTGGTTGTTGTCCTTGATGATCTTTATGGCCTTCCTGTAACATCAGATGGTGTAGGTGTCCTGGAGGGCAGGTAGTTTGCCCCCGCTGATGCGTTGTGCAGACCTCACTACCCTCTGGAGAGCCTTACGGTTGAGGACGGAGCAATTGCCGTACTAGGCGGTGATACAGCCCGCCAGGATGCTCTCGATTGTGCATCTGTAGAAGTTTGAGTGCTTTTGGTGACAAGCCAAATTTCTTCAGCCTCCTGAGGTTGAAGAGGCACTGCTGCGCCTTCTTCACGATGCTGTCTGTGTGGGTGGAGCAATTCAGTTTGTCTGTGATGTGTATGCCGAGGAACTTAACTTGCTACCCTCTCCACTACTGTTCCATCGATGTGGATAAGGGGGTGTTCCCTCTGCTTTTTCCTGAAGTCCACAATCATCTCGTTAGTTTTGTTGACGTTGAGTGTGAGGTTATTTTCCTGACACCACGCTCCGAGGGCCCTCACCTCCTCCCTGTAGGCCGTCTCGTCGTTGTTGGTAATCAAGCCTACCACTGTTGTGTCGTCCGCAAACTTGATGATTGATGATGACGCAGTCGTGGGTGAACAGGGAGTACAGGAGAGGGCTCAGAACGCACCCTTGTGGGGCCCCAGTGTTGAGGATCAGCGGGGTGGAGATGTTGTTGCCTACCCTCACCACCTGGGGCCGGCCTGTCAGGAAGTCCAGTACCCAGTTGCACAGGGCGGGGTCGAGACCCAGGGTCTCGAGCTTGGAGGGTACTATGGCGTTAAATGCCGAGCTGTAGTCGATGAACAGCATTCTCACATAGGTATTCCTCTTGTCCAGATGGGTTAGGGCAGTGTGCAGTGTGGTTGAGATTGCATCGTCTGTGGACCTATTTGGGCGGTAAGCAAATTGGAGTGGGTCTAGGGTGTCAGGTAGGGTGGAGGTGATATGGTCCTTGACTAGTCTCTCAAAGCACTTCATGATGACGGAAGTGAGGGCTAGTCGTTTAGCTCAGTTACCTTAGCTTTCTTTGGAACAGGAACAATGGTGGCCCTCTTGAAGCATGTGGGAACAGCAGACTGGGATTGATTGAATATGTCCAGCTGGTCTGCGCATGCTCTGAGGGCGCGGCTGGGGATGCCGTCTGGGCCTGCAGCCTTGCGAGGTTAACACGTTTCAATGTTTTACTCACCTCGGCTGCAGTGAAGGAGAGGCCGCAGGTTTTGGTTGCAGGCCGTGTCAGTGGCACTGTATTGTCCTCAAAGCGGGCAAAAAAGTTATTTAGTCTGCCTGGGAGCAAGACATCCTGGTCCGTGACGGGGCTGGTTTTTATTTTGTAATACGTGATTGACTGTAGACCCTGCCACATACCTCTTGTGTCTGAGCCGTTGAATTGAGATTCTACTTTGTCTCTATACTGACGCTTAGCTTGTTTGTCTTGCGGAGGGAATAGCTACACTGTTTGTATTCTGTCATATTTCCGGTCGCCTTGCCCTGATTAAAAGCAGTTGTTCGCACTTTCAGTTTCACGCGAATGCTTCCATCAATCCATGGTTTCTGGTTTGGGAATGTTTTAATAGTTGCTATGGGAAAGACATCTTCAATGCACGTTCTAATGAACTCTCACATCGACTCAGCGTATTCATCAATGTTGTTGTCTGACGCAATACGAAACATATCCCAGTCCACGTGATGGAAGCAGTCTTGGAGTGTGGAATCAGATTGATCGGACCAGCGTTGAACAGACCTCCGTGTGGGAGCTTCTTGTTTTAGTTTCTGTCTGTAGGCAGAGATCAACAAAATTGAGTCGTGGTCAGCTTTTCCGAAAGGAGGGCGGGGCAGGGCCTTATATGCGTCGCGGAAGTTAGAATAGCAGTATTCCAAGGTTTTGCCAGCCCTGGTTGCGCAATCGATATGCTGATAGAATTTGGGGAGCCTTGTTTTCAGATTAGCCTTGTTAAATTCCCCAGCTACAATGAATGCTGCCTCAGGATGTATGGATTCCAGTTTGCAAAGAGTCAAATAAAGTTTGTTCAGAGCCATCGATGTGATGTGTCTGCTTGGGGGGGAATATATACGGCTGTGATCATAATCGAAGAGAATTCCCTTGGTAGATAATGCGGTCGACATTTGATTGTGAGGAATGCTAAATCAGGTGAACAGAAGGACTTGAGTTCCTGTATGCTTTTGTGACCACACCACGTCTCGTTAGCCATAACGCATATGCCCCCGCAACTCTTCTTACCAGAAAGATGTTTGTTTCTGTCGGTGCGATGCGTGGAGAAACCAGCTGGCTGCACCGACTCTGATAGTGTCTCTCCAGTGAGCCATGTTTCCATGAAGCAAAGAACGTTAGTCTCTGATGTCCCTCTGGAATGCTACCCTTGCTCGGATTTCATCAACCTTGTTGTCAAAAGACTGGACATTGGCGAGAAGTATACTGGGGAGTGGTGCACGATGAGCCCGTCTCCGGAGTCTGACCAGAAGACCGCTACGTTTCCCTCTTTTACGAAGTGTTTTTTTGGGTCGCCGGCTGGGATCCATTCCGAACACTGGATCCGCTTCGCGAAAGTCATACTGATGGTGAGTTGACGCTGCTCTTATATTCAGTAGTTCTTCTCGACTGTATGTAACGAAACCTAAGATGACCTGGGGTACTAATGTAAGAAATAAAACGTTTAAAAAAAAACTGCATAGTTTCCTAGGAACGCGAAGCGAGGCGGCCATCTCTGTCAGCGCAGGAAGGAATTTCCTTCAACCCTTATGGTAAGGGGTGAAATACGTATAGCTAGTTACAATCGTAATGATTTGGCAGATTATTAAAAAAAGATCAGTCTTTACATGGCTATAAGAAAAGGAATATAACATGTACTGTTTACAGGAAACTCACTCTTCATCCTTAGATGAAGTTGCGTGGAAAAAGGATTGGGGTGGTGAGAGAATTTTCTGTCATGGACAAAGGAACTCAAAGGGTGTGATGATATTAATTAACAAACATTTAGATCTGAATGTCCAAATAATCAGGAATGATTCGTAAGGAAGGTGAATCCCTTTGAATATGAAAGTGGACAAAAAAGAGATTTGGCTCATTACTCTATATGGTCCAAATCCGGATGATCCACTCTTCTTCGAAAACATTTATACAAATTTATTGAACTTACACGCAACTATAACAGTGTTAAGTACCTCAATGAACCGTAAAGGTAATCACTCTACAAACTATCATCATTTAAGGAAATCACAAATATTATGGACACATTAGAAATAGTGGATATTTGGAGACTAATAAACCCTGACCTATTGAGGTCTACATGGAAGGAGACTTAATCAAGCTAGTCGTCTTGACTACTTTCTTGTCTCTTTCTCTCTTGCATCAAAGATTTAAAACGTTTTAATAGGAGACAGAATGCGATCGGATCATCATCTATTTGGCATTCACACAACTCTTATAGATTTTCCACGTGAACAGGGATATTGGAAATGTAATCAAAGTTTACTGGAGGACAATTTATTTTTAACTGGGACAAAATCATTTATAACTGAATTTTTCCAGTATAATATAGGTTCAGAAAATCCTCTTGTTTGGGATACCTTTTAAATGTAACTTCAGGGGTCATTCAATATTCATCAATAATAAAAGCAGTTTCTGGCTAAAGAAACAAGACTAACAAGGGAAATCCATGAACTAATAGTACAGGTACATAGCAATAAAAACAGAGATTCAAAATAAGTTAAGACTAAGAACTTGAGGAACTTATTCAAGAACGATATAATGTAATCTATTACAAAAATATAGCAAACTGGATGGAATGTGGAGAGCGATTAATAAAATGTATTCTTGAATCTCCAATACAGGAACGCTAACAAAAATAATTTGCAGAAACTCGTTACTGAAGACTGAGTCATCTATGATTCTCCAAATTATATTTTAAGAGGAAGCTAATTATTTTAGGTAGATGTTCTCTTTTCCGTCTCATCCTCTCCCACTGAATGAGGATTACGGTAAGGAATTCTTTCCAAATAATATAAAAAGTGGAAAATGAACAAATGTATTGAAAGATCAGTGTGAAGGCCAAATTACAGAGGAATAACCTTTTGAGGCTATAAAATCCTTTGTCTGGAAAAACCCCAGGGCTTGATGGCATACCAGTAGAGGTATATCAAGTAAATTTTTATATACTAAAAGCTGCATTGTTAGATTGCTTTAACTACTCCTAAAGAAATGGTAGTCTGTCAGGTAGGTCTGATTTCTCTATTATTAAAACAAGACCCAGATGGCATATAAAGACCCGGTCTATCTAAAAACAACTGGAGGCCACTTACACTTCAATGTCGTGATGCAAAAATACTATTAAATACATAGCACTCAGAATTAAAAGGGTTTTACAAGGTATTGTTCATCCTGATCAGACAGTTATTTTACATGGGCGATACATTGGAGATAATATACGACAACTACTAGAAATAATAGAACATCATGAAACATATGAAGCCAGGAATGGTATTTATAGCGGATTTTGAAATGGCATTTGATAAAGTAAGACTGAATTTTTTTTTTTAAATGCCTGGATTTTTTTTTCAATTTCGGTGATTCTCTTAGAAAATGGGTAAAAGTAATGTATAGCAACCCGAGGTGTAAAATAGTAAACAGCTACTTCTCAGAGTTTTGAATTGTCAAGAGGAGTTAAACAAGGGTGTCCGCTGTCACCATGTCGTTATGGCCATCGAAATGCTTGATATAAAAATCAGATCCAATAACAACATTAGAGGATTAGAAATCCAAGGCTTAAAAACGAAGGTGTCCATGTATGCCGATGACTCACGTTTTATGTTAAGTCCGCAAGTCTGCAATGTCTCGTTAACCTCTAGCGACGAGCAATCCCATGTCCGGGAGCATAAACATAATCAAGTGCATTACCATAACGCAACGTTTCCTATTCATGAAAATCTCAAATGAAATGAAATAAATATATTGAAACACAAGCTTAGCCTTTTGTTAACAACACTGTCATCTCAGATTTTCAAAATATGCATTACAGCCAACCCTAGACAAGCATTTGTGTAAGTTTAGCATGGCATAATGCTATGCTAGGCTGTGCTGGCAGCAGGCAACATTTTCACAAAAATAAGAAAAGCAACCAAATTAAATCATTTACCTTTGAAGAACTTCAGATGTTTTCACTCAGGAGACTCTCAGTTAGATAGCAAATGTTCCTTTTTTCCAAAAATAACATATTTGTAGGCGAAAAACGTCACGTTTGTTCATCCTGCTTGGCTGAGAAATCGACCGAAAATACTTCCACTATAACGGCAAACTTTTTCAAACTTTGCTCCATAATATCGACAAACACGGCAAACGTTGTTTAGGATCCATCCTCAAGGTGTTTTTAACATATGTATTCGATAATATATCCGTGGAGGCAGTTGGTTTCTCATAAGAAATGATTGGAAAAATGGCTACCTCAGTATTTTACACAAGGTTTTGTCCAGTAGACACCATGCGTCCACATACAGCCATACTCCAATGGAAATGCCGAAAAAGATGGCACAATGCTGCAGACACCTTGGGGAGAACGTGGAAAACGTAAGCTTACTCCTAGCTCCTTAACAGCCATATAAGGAGTCATTGGGATGAGGCGGTTTCAAAAAATGTGGCACTTCCTGATTGGACTTTTATCTGGGTTTCGGCTGTAACATCAGTTCTGTGGCACTCACAGACAATATCTTTGCCGTTTTGGAAACGACAGAGTTTTCTTTCCAAAGCTGTCAATTATATGCATAGTCGAGCATCTTTTCGTGACAAAATATCTTGTTTAAAAATGGGAATGTTTTTCATCCAAAAAATTAAAACAGCCCCCCCCTATATCCAACTGGTTAAAGATCTAGATAGGTTTTCATCCAGAGATTACAGAAAAGTTCATTATGATTAGTGTACAATATTACGTATTGGATCCTTAAAAAATAACCTTGCAGCTTACCTATAAAATGGACTGATGGTGAAGTAGACATACTCGGGATTCATATCACAAATATATAAATAAGCTCTCCACAATGAATTTCAATAGAATACTTGTAAAAAAAATAGACAAGATCCTGCAACCAGGATATGATGCATATGATGCAGCTTTCAAGTTGAAGGTGATCGATCTGGCTGTTGGATAAGGAAATAGAGCTGCTGACAGCATGGAGCATTGTCAAAAAATCCACTATCATCAACGGGTTTCGAAAGGCTGCTGCGTGTTGAAGAGTGCAGCAATCCAACATCGGATGAAGCAATTCTGAGGCTATTCAACTCCGACACCGAAGGAGATGACTTCAGTGGTTTCAGTGCACAGGAGAAGGAAGATAGTGACCATTGACTTTCTCGGTAGGCTACTGTTTTATTTTTGTTACAAGCCGTGTTTCGTATTTCAGTTCTGGGCGACTTTAACCTCCCCACTTTAACCTCCCCACGTCTACCTTTGACTCATTCCTCTCTGCCTCCTTCTTTCCACTCCTCTCCTCTTTTGACCTCACCCTCTCACCTTCCCCCCCTACTCACAAGGCAGGCAATACGCTCGACCTCATCTTTACTAGATGCTGTTCTTCCACTAACCTCATTGCAACTCCCCTCCAAGTCTCCGACCACTACCTTGTATCCTTTTCCCTCTCGCTCTCATCCAACACTTCCCACACTGCCCCTACTCGGATGGTATCGCGCCGTCCCAACCTTCGCTCTCTCTCCCCCGCTACTCTCTCCTCTTCCATCCTATCATCTCTTCCCTCTGCTCAAACCTTCTCCAACCTTCTCCAACCTTCTCCAACCTTCTCCAACCTATCTCCTGATTCTGCCTCCTCAACCCTCCTCTCCTCCCTTTCTGCATCCTTTGACTCTCTATGCCCCCTATCCTCCAGGCCGGCTCGGTCCTCCCCTCCCGTTCTGTGGCTCGACGACTCATTGCGAGCTCACAGAACAGGGCTCCAGGCAGCCGAGCGGAAATGGAGGAAAACTCTCCTCCCTGCGGACCTGGCATCCTTTCACTCCCTCCTCTCTACATTTTCCTCCTCTGTCTCTGCTAAAGCCACTTTCTACCACTCTAAATTCCAAGCATCTGCCTCTAACCCTAGGAAGCTCTTTGCCACCTTCTCCTCCCTCCTGAATCCTCCCCCCCCCCTCCTCCCTCTCTGCAGATGACTTCGTCAACCATTTTGAAAAGAAGGTTGACGACATCCGATCCTCGTTTGCTAAGTCAAACGACACCGCTGGTTCTGCTCACACTGCCCTACCCTGTGCTCTGACCTCTTTCTCCCCTCTCTCTCCAGATGAAATCTCGCGTCTTGTGACGGCCGGCCGCCCAACAACCTGCCCGCTTGACCCTATCCCCTCCTCTCTTCTCCAGACCATTTCCGGAGACATTCTCCCTTACCTCACCTCGCTCATCAACTTATCCCTGACCGCTGGCTACGTCCCTTCCATCTTCAAGAGAGCGAGAGTTGCACCCCTTCTGAAAAAACCTACACTCGATCCCTCCGATGTCAACAACTACAGACCAGTATCCCTTCTTTCTTTTCTCTCCAACTCTTGAACGTGCCGTCCTTGGTCAGCTCTCCCGCTATCTCTCTCAGAATGACCTTCTTGATCCAAATCAGTCAGGTTTCAAGACTAGTCATTCAACTGAGACTGCTCTTCTCTGTATCACGGAGGCGCTCCGCACCGCTAAAGCTAACTCTCTCTCCTCTGCTCTCATCCTTCTAGACCTATCGGCTGCCTCCGATACTGTGAACCATCAGATCCTCCTCTCCACCCTCTCAGAGTTGGGTATCTCCGGCGCGGCCCACGCTTGGATTGCGTCCTACCTGACAGGTCGCTCCTACCAGGTGGCGTGGCGAGAATCTGTCTCCTCACCACGCGCTCTCACCACTGGTGTCCCCCAGGGCTCTGTTCTAGGCCCTCTCCTATTCTCGCTATACACCAAGTCACTTGGCTCTGTCATAACCTCACATGGTCTCTCCTATCATTGCTATGCAGACGACACACAATTAATCTTCTCCTTTCCCCCTTCTGATGACCAGGTGGCGAATCGCATCTCTGCATGTCTGGCAGACATATCAGTGTGGATGACGGATCACCACCTCAAGCTGAACTTCGGCAAGACGGAGCTGCTCTTCCTCCCGGGGAAGGACTGCCCGTTCCATGATCTCGCCATCACGGTTGACAATTCCATTGTGTCCTCCTCCCAGAGCGCTAAGAACCTTGGCGTGATCATGGACAACACCCTGTCGTTCTCAACTAACATCAAGGCGGTGGCCCGTTCCTGTAGGTTCATGCTCTACAACATCCGCAGAGTACGACCCTGCCTCACACAGGAAGCGGCGCAGGTCCTAATCCAGGCACTTGTCATCTCCCGTCTGGATTACTGCAACTCGCTGTTGGCTGGGCTCCCTGCCTGTGCCATTAAACCCCTACAACTCATCCAGAACGCCGCAGCCCGTCTAGTGTTCAACCTTCCCAAGTTCTCTCACGTCACCCCGCTCCTCCGCTCTCTCCACTGGCTTCCAGTTGAAGCTCGCAACAGGTGCAACCATGGTGCTTGCCTACGGAGCTGTGAGGGGAACGGTACCGCAGTACCTCCAGGCTCTGATCAGGCCCTACACCCAAATAAGGGCACTGCGTTCATCCACCTCTGGCCTGCTCGCCTCCCTACCACTGAGGAAGTACAGTTCCCACTCAGCCCAGTCAAAACTGTTCGCTGCTCTGGCTCCCCAATGGTGGAACAAACTCCCTCACGACGCCAGGACAGCGGAGTCAATC
Source organism: Oncorhynchus gorbuscha (assembly GCF_021184085.1). Taxonomy (NCBI): domain Eukaryota; kingdom Metazoa; phylum Chordata; class Actinopteri; order Salmoniformes; family Salmonidae; genus Oncorhynchus; species Oncorhynchus gorbuscha. The sequence goes on along the minus strand of NW_025745691.1, from coordinate 121,993 downwards.
ACCACCTTCCGGAGACACCTGAAACCCCACCTCTTTAAGGAATACCTAGGATAGGATAAAGTAATCCTTCTCACCCCCCTTAAAAGATTTAGATGCACTATTGTAAAGTGGCTGTTCCACTGGATGTCATAAGGTGAATGCACCAATTTGTAAGTCGCTCTGGATAAGAGCGTCTGCTAAATGACTTAAATGTAAATGTAATGGAACTGGTCTGTCTGCCCAATATAAAGGATCAAAACTGGTGGAGGAATAAAAATAGCATAAATAGGAAATTACACCAGTTTAATTATAGGACCAGGATGTTGACAGTTGTGCCATACAAAGATCTCTTCCCAACTATTTTGCAATCTGATGTACTGATTCCATGCTACAGGGTGTACGAGTTGATATATAAAACAACGCAAGATTATAGACGTCGTGCTTTTAAGCTAAAATTATTATAGAATTCTTGCCACCAACAAAATGTTGAATATTTGAGGCATAAAATCATTGAAGTTCTGCAGATTTTGTTGTGAGGATACAGAATCAATAGACCATTTATTTTGGTATTGCCCTTAGGTAGCCTTTTTCTGGTCTCAGGTTCAGGAATGGCTGAAAATGCATAGCATTGATCTAAAATTGACCCTAGAAATAGTACTGTTAGGAGATCTGGAGAGAACGGGTCAGTCAATTACTAATATACTAATACTATTAGTAAAAGTATTTATCTTCAACATGCAATTTGTAGATTCTATTCGATTCGATAGATTGAAATTGTACGTTATACATCATAGCATAGTTGAAAGATGAGTGTTGCATAGAAACACGAAATGGGTGGCCAGCAGAGCTAGATGGGATGGGCTGGGGAGGCTGAGGGTTGGTATGTGGAATTGGAGACAAGTGGGAGTGGAGTTGCTGTGTGAGAGAGGGAATGATGGTCAAAGGATAAAGGGGAAAAAAGTCCAAATAAAACATAATAAAAGTACATTTGAATGACACTAAGTGGCAATGTTTTTACAATTAATGCTGGTTTGCCTGAGGCTGATGCTGATGCCATGCAGGTGTTTGTACACATGCATATACACACACTCTCATTCAAATAAACACATACAAGAACACACACATACATGTAAAAGTGCCAGACATGCACACAAACATATAAAGTAGGCATTGCTGTTATGATTTCAGTTGTCCTTGATGTTCTTTGATTTAAATGTATTGTTATTATAGTTGTTGTTTTTTTGCATTGTTTTCTGTTTCCTTCTGTCTTTTCCTTTTTTCTCGTTACTTCATTTAGTAATTTATGGATTTTTTTTTATTCCGGGGGGGAGGACTGCGGGAGGAGTCTCGAATGGTTGAGGGACAGCTATTGGAGAACTGTGGGGGGGGCCTTGGAGGGTTCGGGTTTCACAAGATTGTGATCATGAAAAAGGAAACTATGACATATTTTATATCACTACCACGCACCCTCACACACAAGGAAGGTTCTGTTGCGGAAAGACTGATACATGTTTGATAGTGTCTTGATGCTGTATTGTTTGTCCTTCAAGTTCTAATACTTTGTTACCCCTACCTTGTGTTTTATGTAATATATATATATAAAAAAATATATATATATATAAAGCAAGCTATCAGCAGAAAGTCTTCCTAAAGAGAAAGGTATTTAGGGCCATTTTAATGGAGCCCAGAGTCTGTGGTGCCTTCAGGCGGCCCGGAAGGGCATTCCAGAGGCTGGGGCAGTCTAGCTGAGGGTGCGGGTGGGGGTAAGGGACTGCAGTTATTTGAGATAAGGAGGGGCATTTCCATGAATACACTGGAAAATCTGCAGGAGGGTTTTTGAATTCAATCTGGAATGAGACTGGGAGCCATTGCAGAGATGCCAGGATGGGGATGATGTGTTGGCGTTTCCACACTCTGGCAGCTCTGTTCAGGATGTATTGGAGCTTCTGGAGACTCCTGCCTGCGATCCCGATGAAGAGTGTGTTGCAGTAAACCAGCCTCAAGGAGATAAAGGCATAGACAAGCTTTTCTGTATCAGACTGAGTGAGGGTGGGACAGAGTTTGGCAATGTGCTTGAGGTGATAGAATGATGCTTTACAAAGGTGTCTGATGTGGCGGGTCAAAGGTTAGGGAGGAATCTAGCTTTACACCCAGATTGGAAACTGACATGCTGACTACACCGCTCGTGTTGCAAAATATTTTTTTTTACATCTATATTATTCAATTATTGCACCCACACTGCTTGCGCACGCCAACGAGCGTCTGAGTTGCCACGAACTAAAATAGATGTCAGTTCTATTTCTGACGCAGATCGCGCTGCAAGTCCTGTCTTTCCCCTGTCCTCAATGGTTTATAGAAGCAGGTACCCACGTGCCATCTCCTCATTGGTTATACCCACGTGGGGGATTGAAAGACAAAATAGGTCGGTGGCGGTAATGCATGTAATTTATGAAAGTTGTCAATCGTAATATAAAGTCAAGAGAAGAAAAAGCCTGGAAGGAGGAGAGATGACTAGAAACGACTCTGTTTACCATTCTATGTGTGGATGAATTGGAGGAGTAGAGGACCTTGTGCATTTCAGATAAAATAACAACTCAATGTTTATATCCCAGGACAAATTAACGAGCAACAGCAAGCTAGCTAAAACTCCATACATGTTTAATGCTTTTCGACCTATCCCCAAATTCATATAATTGGTTCAGAGTTTGTTTTGATATTTGAACCTGTGTGTCGTGATCGCGTTTGACAATACATTTATGCACGATGACGCACGCACGCACGCAGCCGGTTTGGGTTCTGTGTAAGGGGGAGGGAGGGATGATCTGTCCTGCGATGGTGAGGTGTGTTATTGTAAGTTATAATGTAACTTTCACATGTAAAGTACAATGTTTAGCAAGTGTGAGTGAGAGTTGAAGACCCTGTCAGTTGTTTTTATGAATCCCTGTATGATGTCACCCTCCTTATGTTCACCTCATCACATTTATTAGGTCATCTACTTTTTCCCCTATACAAAGGAGAATTGCAGAACTATTATTTCAGTTATATCACAATTATTGTACTGAATGTAAAAACATTGATGTTTACATGTATTTTATTTTTTTGTACACAGGAGAGCAGACAGTGGTCCTCCTCCCACGATCCCCATCTCCATCCAAGCGTTACTTCCCCATCGCCCTGGACTCGCTAGAAGACCAGTTCCGGATATGCTCGGCAGACGACTGCAAGCTTTTCAGAGAGGAGTTCAATGTGGGTTCCTTTTCATACAACACATAGTAGTCACAGTAGTGTGATACCTCCCTTTGTTAATGCTAATAATGTCATGTAGAGTTTATAGTTGTTACGTACATACTATGCTGCATGTATGAGGGTTACATTAATGGCTTCATAGTTTGACCCCCTGTGTTTGTTGTGTCTGTGTAGTCACTGCCCTGTGGCTACCAGCACTGCTCCTTTGAGGAGGCTAGCAGGGTGATCAACAGGGACAAGAACAGATATCCAAACATCCTACCATGTGAGTGATGGAATTGTTATAGGAATACATTTTGTAACCATTAAACCCACTTAAGAGAGATACAAATAAAATTATAACATGTCATGAAATCATTTAAACAGGATACCTATTTTCCTAGTACAATTTTGTCTCTTTTGACATTTTCAACAGATGACCATTCCAGAGTGTTGTTAACTCAAATCGATGGTTATTCTTGTACGGACTACATAAATGCCTCGTACATAGATGTGAGTTATATTTACTATGTATTTCATTCCATCCTATTATAAATAATTTCAATGCATCCAGTGTTACTTCCTTTCTCATTACGGTCTAATAACTACTGTAACTTGCCAAAACACATTTTCTTTTTCACCAGGGTTACAAAGAGAAGAACAAATTCATTGCAGCTCAAGGTAAATAAGCTATGTGCAACATTATTGTAAAATAATGTTTATTGTAAAAATGTTTATTGTAAAAATACTGTACTACTAGGAGATTCATTTTTTTCAATGAACTCTTATTTAAGTATATGCCATTTTCCAGCACACTAGGCCTACTGTATATCAACAGTATGTCTTCTTACGTCTGTGGTAAGCGTGTCACTCTCTCTTTTCCATAGGCCCAATGCACGACACTGTGGCAGACTTTTGGCGGATGGTTTGGGAACAGAAGACTGCTACTATAGTGATGCTCACTAACCTGAAAGAGAGAAAAGAGGTCTCTCACTTTGACTGATCCCTTATATTCTTTACTGGTTGTATAAGCAGGTCTTCAGATTTGCTAATGGGATCTCTTGTGGAATGATTTGACAGTTCAACATCCTTAGATGTTATAAAGGGCCTTTGCTAGACCCCTTCTTGTCTTCTCACACCTCAAGGTTATGGGTTTGACCCTTTCCTAACATTCCTAATCCATACAATATGTCACCCCAAATGACTTGGCATCACATTCCATTGAACCTCAAGGGGCTGATCAATAAATAACAAAACAAAGGGTTTAGCGGCACTAAACAATTTGTTGATAATGTCATCCCAAGGCTTGATTATAATTAGTCTGAGAGTCTCATTAATAGTCTACAACATCAGAGTGATTAACTTATTGACTGACAGACTATCACTTCTGTCAACTCTATCAGCTGGTCAGTAATATTAATCCCCATGAAAGTCTCTGCCATTCACAATGGTGAAACTATTCAAATGGTGTCTATTTTGTAATTTTTGCTTTGCTGAATGTCCATTTCACCTCTCTTCAGGACAAATGTTACCAGTACTGGCCAGACCAGGGCTGTTGGATGTATGGGAATGTGAGGGTGGCAGCAGAGGACTTTACTGTACTGGTGGACTACACCATGCGCAAGTTCTGTGTACAATATGTAAGTGTCATTGTGTGTGCCTACATGACAACCCTGCGTATGATCCCTCACTTATAAAACATGATGCTGTGTGAGACTGTGACCAGGTATTTACAATCGGGACTCAGGATAAGACCCAGATGCAGACAGTTCGATTCATAGATGTTTATTACAAAAGAGGGTGCTGGCAAACGACAGGTCAAGGGAAAGCAGAGGTCAGTAATCCAGGGCAGAGTCGGTAATGTACAGAATGGCAGGCAGGGTCAGGGCAGGTAGAATGGTCAAAACCGGAAGATCTAGAAAACGGGGACTAGAGAGAACAGGAGTACGGGAAAAACCACGCTGGTAGGCTTGATGAGACGAACTGGTAACAGACAAACAGAGATCACAGGTATAAATGCACAGGGGATAATGGGGAAAATGAGCGAGACCTGGAGGGTGGTGGAGACAAGCACCAGACGGGTGAAATAGATCAGTGTGACAATTTGCAGTTTATTATCTAAATGATTGATGTGTTTTCCTGTTGTAAACAGCAGGGGAGTGATGGTCCAAGGGCCCCCTGCCTGGTCACCCAGCTCCACTTCACCAACTGGCCAGACTTTGGGGTGCCCTTCTCCCCCATTGGCATGCTCAAGTTCCTCAAGAAGGTGAAGACGGTCAACCCGTCTTATGCAGGACCCATCGTGGTGCACTGCAGGTACTGAACCAGGGGAGGAGACTGGGGATTGTAACTGGAAATTCATATCTACAGGTTGTACTAAAGGCTATAGTGGTTAATATAAATGGTATGATTTTGTATAATGGGGGGAGGATTTTGTACAATGTAAAATTGTTTACTAAAAAAGTATGCCAATCATCTTCCCATTTAGTACTGGTATGGCTGGAATTTCAATGCCTGTGTCATGTCATATGAAACTACTTTAAAAAAGGGCATCGTTACTGATCTAAGGGGGCACACGGTACGTGAGGATGGCGGGGGGGTCCGTATTTAAACACCTGAAACCGCATTTTCCTGCAATCTAGAGCCATAATCATTTTGCTTGATTCTATGTATATTTTTGATTAACTCTGGGTAAAAGATTGAAAGAAATGTGATTTATTATACAGGACATTTAGATTTGCTTGTTTTTTTAAGGTCTACCCACATTGCCAGCAGGCATGCCAGCTAAGATAGTTAGACAAGCTAGCTACTCTAACTTGATAGCCTGAAATGACTTATTGGTGGCTAGTTATGCAGTTGGTGGATTGGGAACCTATCTGAGATAGATAAAGCCAACTTCATAAAATTGCTGGTTGGCTGGTAATATTACTATATAAAGTTGAAGTCAGATGTTTACATACACCTTAGCAAAATACATTTAAACTCAGTTTTTCACAATTCCTGACATTTAAACCTAGTAAAATGCCCTGTCTTAGGTCAGTTAGGATCACCACTTTATTTTAAGAATTTGAAATGTCAGAATAATAGTGATAATGATTTCTTTCATCACATTCCCAGTGGTTCAGAAGTTTACATACACTCAGTTAGTATTTGGAAGCATTGCCTTGAAATTGTTTAACTTGGGTCAAACCTTTCGGGTAGCCTTCCACAAGCTTCCCACATTAAGGTGGGTGAATTTTGGCCCTTTCCTCCTGATGGAGCTGGTAAAACTTAGTCAGGTTTGTTGGCCTCCTTGCTCGCGCAAAATATTTTCAGTTTTGCCCACATTTTTTCTATGGGATTGAGGTCAGGGCTTTGTGATGGCCACTCCAATTGTCATGCAGGTGAAAGAGGACCCAAAAGCGACTTAACAGAAACAGAGTTTATTTAAATCCAAAACAGGGAATAACAAAAATCCTCTAGTCTGTAGAGGGGAATAACTAGAGAAGCGGCCACAGACTGCAGGTCGCTTCGGGTAGGCGCAGGCCGTAGTTGATAGAGCCACCTGCTCACACGCAGCATCTGATGAAGGCAAAAAAACACGACAGGACAGGGCGAAACGCAATCACAGCATGGTGAATACAAAACAAGGAACCGACGGGACAGGAACGGATCACAAAGGAATAAATAGGGACTCTAATCAGGGGAAAGGATCGGGAACAGGTGTGGGAAGACTAAATGATGATTAGGGGAATAGGAACAGCTGGGAGCAGGAACGGAACGATAGAGAGAGGAGAGAGAGGGAGGGGGAGAGAGAGGGATAGAAAAAGGGAACGAACCTAATAAGACCAGCAGGGGGAAACGAACAGAAGAAAAGCAAAATGACAAGATGATATAAGACAAAACATGACACCAATACCTTGACATTGTTGTCCTTAAGCCATTTTCTTTGGAAGTGTGCTTGGGGTCATTGTCCATTTGGAAGACCCATTTGTGACCAAGCATTAACTTCCTGACTGATGTCTTGATGTTGCTTCGATATATCCACATAATCTTCTTTCCTCATGATGCCATCTATTTTGTGAAGTGCACCAGTCCCTCCTGCAGCAAAGCACCCTCACAACATGATGCTGCCACCCCTGTGCTTCACGGTTGGGATGGTGTTCTTCAGCTTGCAAGCCTCACCCTTTTTCCTCCAAACATAATGATGGCCATTATGGCCAAACAGTTCTATTTTTGTTTCATCAGACCAGGGGACATTTCTCCAAAAAATACGATCTTTGTACCCATGTGCAGTTGCAAACCGTAGTGTGGGTTTTTTATTGCGGTTTTGGAGCAGTGGCTTCTTCCTTGCTGAGCGGCCTTTCAGGTTATGTCGATCATAGGACTCGTTTTACTGTGGATATGGATACTTTTGTACCTGTTTCCTCCAGCATTTTCACAAGGTCCTTTGCTGTTGCTCTGGGATTGATTTGCACTTTTCGCACCAAAGTACGTTCATCTCTAGGAGACAGAAGGCGTCTCCTTCCTGAGCGGTATGACGGCTGTGTGGTCCCATGGTGTTTATACTTGCGTACTATTGTTTGTGCAGATGAACATGGTACCTTCATGTGTTTGGAAATTGCTCCCAAGGATATACAAGACTGAGGTCTGAGGTGTCTTGGCTGATTTCTTTAGATTTTCCCATGATGCCAAGCAAAGAGAAATTGAGTTCGAAGGTAGGCCTTGAAATACATCCCCGGACACACATCCAATTGACTCAAATGATGTCAATTAGCCTATCAGAAGCTTCTAAAGCCATGACTTCATTTTCTGGAATTTTCCAAGCTGTTAAAAGGCATAATCAACTTAGTGTATGTAAACTTCTCACCCACTGGAATTGTGATACAGTGAAATAATCTGTCTTTAAACAATTGTTGGAAAAATGACTTGTGTCATGCGTGAAGTAGATATCCTAATCGACTTGCCAAAACTATAGTTTGTTAACATGAAAATTGTGGAGTGGTTGAAAAATGAGTTTTAATTATTCCAACCTATGTAAACTTCCAACTTCAACTGTGTCTATATTTTTTTTGGGGGGGACTAAAATTATACATGGCCAAAAATATGTTGACACCACTTTAAATTAGTGGATTCTGCTATTACAGCCACACTTGTTGCTTACAGGTGTATAAAAACTAGCACACCGCCATACAGACATTGGACGTAGAATGGTCCGTACTGAAGAGCTCTGACTTTCAACATGGCACCATCATAGTTCGTCAAATTTCTGCCCTGCTACAGCTGCCCCGGTCAACTGTAAGTGATGTTATTGTGAAGTGGAAATGTCTAGACGCAACAATGACTCAGCCATGGAGTGTTAGGCCACACAAACTCACAGAACGGGACCGCTGAGGGCTGAACCGCTCAGGATGTGCCTGCAGGAAGGGTAGCACAGTAAGGAGGAGGATGTCTTCCTTGTAATTCACAGCGTTTTAGATTACCTGCAAATACAACAAGCTCAGTTCGATGATGCCGTGACACACCGCCCTATACCATGACGGGCCCTCCACCTCCAAATCGATCCCTCTCCAGAGTACAGGCCTCAGTGTAACGCTCATTCCTTCGACGATAAACGTGAATCCGACCAACACCCCTGGTGAAGAGCACTTTTTGCCAGTCCTGTCTTGTCCAGCGACGGTAGGTTTGTGCCCATAGGCAACGTTGTTGCCGGTGATGTCTGGTGAGGACCTGCCTTTCAACAGGCCTACAAGCCCTCAGTCCAGCCTCTCTCATCCTATTGTGGACAGTCTGAGCGCTGATGGAGGGATTGTGCGTTCCTGGGTTAACTCGGACAGTTGTTGTTGCCATCCTGTTGCCATCTGTGCAGTTATTTGGACTTTTACGAATTATCTTTGAAAGATTTTCTACTTTGTCGAATAATAGTGAAGACTTAAACTATGAAATACCACACATGGAATAATGCAGTAACCAAAAAAGTGTTAAACATATTAAAATATGTGTTATATTTGAGATTCTTCGAAGTAGCCACCCTTTACCTTGATGACAGTTTTGCACACTCTTGGCATTCTCTCAACCAGCTTCATGAGGAATGAGTTTTCCAACAGCCTTGAAGGAGTTTGCACATATGCTGAGCACTTGTTGGCTGCTTTTCCTTCACTCTGCTGTTCAACGCATCCCAAGCCATCTCAATTGGGTTGAGGTCAAGTGATTGTGGAGGCCAAGTTATCTGATTCAGCACTCCATCACTCTCCTTTTTGGTCAAATAGCCCTTACTCAGCCTGGATTGTCCTGTTGAAAAACAAATGATTCTACAATGTAGAAAATAGTACAAATCTGAATAGATGTGTCCAACATTTTGAATGGTACTGTATACATAAGTATTTTTTTTAAACAGAACAAATCTGAGGGGGCACCTTCCCTTATGGGCATGTTGCCTCTGACTACACCACCAAAGTTAGACACTAGCAGGAACAACTGTTGAAGCAGGTGTTGGCCCTGGGGCTTTGCTTCCTGAATGGGCTTCATTGATTGGTTTCCTTCACCGTATGCTGGTATCCCAGACTGCTCTCTGTGTGACTGGCCCTTCAAACACTGTGGATGTTGTTGGCTTGTAGACATGTGGCTTTTTAGAATACTTCTTATGGACATGTTGCAATTTAGCACATTTTAGGCCACACCACAATCAAGATTCCTGTTGCTAACTGAGCCATGGAAATACAGTGCATTATCTTTCAATTGAATCATCTAACTTACCTCAGAGTTCTATGACAATGTAAGGTTCACTATTCTGTCCTGTCTCTTGTCTTTCCTCAGTGCTGGTGTAGGAAGGACTGGAACATTTATCGTCATAGACGCCATGATTGACATGATGCATGTAGAGCAGAGGCTGGATGTCTTTGGGTTTGTGACCAGAATACGGGAGCAGCGCTCTCAACTCGTCCAGACTGATGTAAGTGTTTCCTGACATTTCAATGTATTCCTGCAGTATAAACATGCAAAGATGACTCTTTCACCCCGTCTCTCACCACTCTGTCTGTGTTTCAGATGCAGTACTCATTCATCTATCAGGCTCTGTTGGAGTATTATCTCTATGGTGACACAGAGCTGGATGTGTCCTCTCTGGAAGGCCATCTGCAGAAGCTCCACAATACCAGAGCACCCCTCGAAAGGCTGGGCCTAGAAGAAGAGTTCAGGGTAAGGGCCAGTCAAACACTTACTGTATATCTGCTTTCCTAAATTGTCTCACATTTATAGCCACATTCAAAGGAGGGTAGCCATCTCTCTTAAGTAGTCCTAATTTCACTCCATGTCTTCTCAGAAACTGACCAATGTACGCATAATGAAGGAGAACATGAGGACCGGAAACCTTCCCGCCAACATGAAGAAGAACCGTGTGCTTCAGATCATTCCATGTAAGGAATACTCTTGACACTCTTAACTGTTCCATATTACATTACAACGCTACCACCATCAAACTCTTAGTGCTGTATTGATGCTTGATATGAATTCATTTTAGGCCTAAACTTTGCCAAGCTAATCCTTTGAAGTTGTCTTAGTTTTTGGAATTAATATACTGTAGTTAAATGACACAAACGACACAAGTAGTGGAACTATTGTTGGAAATAAATGAAGTTGTTAAGGTTTTTGCTTTACCACAGATGACTTCAACCGGGTTATATTGTCAATGAAAAGGGGCCAAGAGTTCACGGACTACATCAATGCATCATTTATTGATGTAAGTATTTAGAAGCTCATTTAACTTTCTCCAGAGCCGTTTATGTCTTTTACGTATATGATGACCTGAACAGTGTTTTTTTTTTTTTTTTTTGTCCAGGGCTACAGACAGAAGGACTACTTCATCGCTACCCAAGGTCCTCTGTCCCACACGGTGGAGGACTTCTGGAGGATGGTGTGGGAGTACAGGTGTCACTCTATTGTCATGCTCACTGAACTCAAGGAGAGGGAACAGGTACGGATCCCACTGTGGCAAGCGCTAACTACAGGCTAATCAGTAAATAACAGCGGTTATTTTAGCAGCAGTCGACAAAATGCTTAAAAGGTTTCAAATACAATTCTGATGAATGCTGCAGTTGGACAATGGATGACAATCCTCTGAACTTCACCTTTTTTTCCTAATGTACATTTTCTTAGTATATCGGGTATTTTTAAAATTAATTATATGTGCCTCATTTGTATATACTGGGTGTATTTGCATTCATTATATAACAGGGCTGCAACCACCAAAGACTTCCTCTGTTTAGGCCTACCGCAGTGCTAACCTGCACTGTCTATGCTGCCTCATTAATTATGAATTACTGTCGTTGTCACATTCCCTTGCATAATTGAATAAGTGTGTAGAGAAGGATACCCCCGCGATTTAAAAACAAAATGCTTGGCTGTAATTACACCTATTTATGCATACTTTACATCAAGGGTCTCCAACATGTCGATGTGATTTAAGAATTGACATGGATTCAGAACATCCAATTTTGTTGTTTCTCTATGAACGATTGTAATTTTAAGAGTGAAAAATAAAATGGAGACATAATTTGGGAAAATATATTTTTAAATGATTTTATAGGGCCCCCCCTTACGCTTGTTTATAAAATATAGTGCACTACATTATTTTGTGCGATAAGGACCTGGGGAAGAGTTGCAGGGGAGAGGAGAAGAGAATAATGTGCCTATTTAAAAGCTAAAATTATATATATTGTTTGTAGCATATATATCTTTTTTGAAGTAGCTCTCATGCTAGAAAAGGTTGGAGACCCCTGCTTTACATTGTTTGAGAGATCAGTATCACTATAATCTGAGTGTTCATATTCGATAATTGCTTTAATTTCAGCACATCTAATTTGTAAAAATGTCAACTTTATTAAAATGTTTACTTTTTCATTGTATTCCAACACCATTGTATTCCATTGAGCCCATTTCAGCCATTACTAGAATGTGTTTAACAGGTCATTTCAAATGTTTCCAAGGTCTTAAAGTTAATGGGGGAAAAATGGCACAAGCAAGAGTGGGAAAGAGCTAACAGTGTCAAATGAAAGCAATCAATCCAACGAGAGATAAGTGACAAGTCGATTTTGCACCCCTCATATACAGGAAATAGAGATCCTCAGGTGGGCTGGGCATGCATGTTGCTAGTTAGCTGCCTCTAATAGTGATACACAACATATTTATTTATCTTAGAATTTTTGGGAGGTTAAAATGTTCTGTAGTCTTCTACAGAAATGTCCATGTAGAATTGCCTTACATCAGGGTGTCAAATACATTTTGCCCCGTGGGACCACTTTAGTGGTCTGTAAGTCCGCTCAAACATTCCTTGTCGTCAAAATTAGCAAAGACATTTCTATCCATCGTTTTTCTGTATTTTCAATGTGGCCTGACTCTAGCTTTTCTAGCTTTTTTCAATGTGGCCTGACTCTAGAATTTTTATTAAGCTGAACAGAGAGACTATAAATGTTGATCCATTTTCATTATTTTATTTTCAACCATTATAATTTCTACACAGTTTCGATTTATTATTAGTAATTTCAATATAGATGTAGGTTGTTTTTCCCACCTGTGGGCTTTGTTTGACACCCCTGCCTGATATTTATCTGTCACTTTCTCCAGGACAAATGTTTCCAGTACTGGCCAGCAGAGGGCACTGCGACATTTGAAGACTACACTTTGGAATTGAAGGGGGATGCCCTATGTGACACTTTCACTCTGAAGGACATGGTGCTCACATATGGACCAGTAAGTTTCCTTTACATAAACAAGCACGTGAGCTATCCGATATGGATGTATTTTAAATATATTCTTTGATCTTTATTTTTGTCCTTGAGGATCACTGGGTTTGGTCCTCTAATCAATGGCATTCTGCTATCTAAATGTGTGTCTTATCTTGAAGTGAATTAGTTTAAGTTCATGTTAGGTTTACCTTTATTGTTACCAGGTATACGATGTATGTAATGATGAATCACATATGTTTCCCATCACCAGGAAAAACAGTCAAGGCACGTCCGACACTTTCATTTCCACGGATGGCCTGAGATCGGAATACCGGCAGAGGGGAAGGGAATGATCGACATCATTGCTTCAGTGCAGAGACAGCAACAACAGTCTGGAAACCACCCTATCATAGTACATTGCAGGTAAGGTACATGTACTGTACACACACACCAAATCTGGTAGCCTCATTACTACTGCCCTTCTAATTCTGTGGAGCGCAAGACGTTGAGGGGTGTGGGGGGCTGGGGGGTGCAAAGCTGACATATGTTGTTTTTTTCAGATGGTTATTCTATGGATCATTTAGTTATTGGATTTAGAATTTTAGGACCCCTTTAGGTGTAAAAAAAAAATATCCCAAAATGATTTGAGAAAATATTGATTTTGGCCTTTACTACTAAAGCCCATAGAAACGCATTGAATAACGCATTCATAAAGAGCGAAAAGGACAGTCAAAAAATAAATAATGAAAAAACAAGGTTGTAAAGTATCTGTCCTAGAGTATATCTAGGAGATATAAAAAAACTTGTGAAATATATGTATTTCTTTTTTTTTACACATTTAACCACTTTTTGGGGTAGACACAAAACTACCATCATATTTCATTTGTCTTTTAAAACTGGTACAGGTTACCTTCAGGGGTCGTAGAGCATAGAGTGATCATAATAGTTTGTAGGTCAAACCATTTGGATGTTACAGACATTTTTGTGCTAGCTCTACTACTTTTCACCAAAGATGTGGAAGTGCACTGGCAGATGCGGTGGATTGAGACACATCCAATGCAATTTGTTTTATATATATCTCTAGCTTAAACTGACAGATTTTGATGGGGATATATATATATATATATATATATATATATTTGGTATGTACTGCGTCAATCGAATCTAGGGGGTGAAAAACACATTTGGATCATACCAAACACAAAATTATGTTTTAAAGAATATAGATAACTTTTTTTTCCATTTTGGTCGTGTCAGTTTCAATAAGTGGTACATTTAGCCTTTGTAGACTGTTCTACAGGCCAACTCTCTATTACTACTTGTGTGAAAGACTTGCTGTGAAAGCTCTGATCAGAACATGCATAGCTCCAGGTGAAGTACTTATCATGCAGCACGGCCCACTGGGATTGATCCAATCCACTGATTCACAGTCAATTAAAACCTCTCAAAGTGAAATCTCCTACGACTCGCGCTTTGATTAATCTGATAGAATGAGCTAACGACAGGAAATGGTGTCATCACTCTCTCGTATTCCTTCATCAGGGCCTGTCTAAAGAGGGGCTTTTTAAAGCTTTTTCTCATCCGTTGGGAATGGGTGCTTGCCCATTACAATCGCCCTCTCTCCTCTCTCGCTCTCACCAGCATTGTAAGCACTGACTCAATCCAAAGAGAGTGAGAGATAACAGATTTATTAGTGCTACCATTTGGATTAGTGTCTCTTTAAGGGAGGCTGATTATTAGTACTATTAGTCAAAGGTCACCTTTTCTCCAACTAACTGTTTTCAATACAAATGGGAAAGGACGCCACTGTAAGCTGTTAGATTTGCAGTATAGCCCTATGGCTAGGGAAATGGGAGACTAGGAAGGTGTAGATCTAGGAGCTCTACTATTAGAGATATCTCTTATCAACCTCACACTATATATACAAAAGTATCTTGTTAATGTGGACACCTCTAAATTTGTGGATTTGGCTATTGCAACCACACCCGTTACTGACAGGTATATAAAATCAAGCATCCCGCCATGTAAGCTCCATAGACTCACATTGGCAGCAGAATGGCTTTACTGAAGAGCTCAGTGACTTTCAACGTGCCAGCGTCATAGGATGCCACCTTTCCAACTGTAAAGTTTGGTGGAGGAGGAATAATGGTCTGGGGCTGTTTCATGGTTCGGACATGGCCCCTTAGGCCTTGGCAACAGTTTGGGGAAGGCCCTTTCCTGTTTCAGCATGCCATTGTCCCCATGCATAAAGTGAGGTCCATGCAGAAATGGTTTGTCGCTCGCTGTGGAAGAACTTGAATGATCCTGCAATGAGCCCTGACGTCAACCCCATGGAACACCTTTGAGTTGTATTGGAACTCCGACTGCGAGCCAGGCTTAATCGCCCAACATCAGTGCCCGACCTCACTAATGCTCTTGTGGCTGAACGGGAAGCAAGTCCCCGCAGCAATGTTCCAACATCTAGTGGAAAGCCTTCTCAGAAGAGTTGAGACTGTTATAGCAGCAATGGGGTGACCGATTCCATATTAATGCCCATGATTTTGGAATGAGATCTTCGGCGAAGAGGTGTCCACATACTTTTAGTCGTGTAGTGTAACTTACCTGAATGTTGTGAAATCAGTGCATTGCTTTGCCGCTTAATGCAGCCCAAACAGCACGACAGTGAACTGGTAGAACCCTGTGTATGTAATGTAGTAAACTCCTTTGATTCACATTCAGTTCTAAGCACATCATTTCAATACCCTCTAATGGTAGTTAGTCGATGCTGTAGATAATGACGATTCTGTCCTGGGATTATTTCTCAGTGCTGGTGCGGGTCGGACTGGGACATTCATCGCCCTGAGTAATATTCTGGAGCGGGTGAAAGCCGAGGGCCTACTGGATGTGTTTCAGACAGTCAAGAGTTTACGCATGAAGAGACCACACATGGTTCAGACTGTGGTATGTATTGCATATCGTAGCATCAACACATTGTTTGCAATGTTTGGATACAATTTCTATCATAGAGATTTAATGCATGATAGTAGTCTAAATTCATTAAAAGATACAGTATAAAGGTGACATATTCAAATGATATTCAATAGAATGACAATGATGTATTTCAGTGATTTTATGTTTGTGTGTGTTTGTTGTTTCAGGAACAATATGACTTCTGCTACAGAGTGGTTCAAGATTTTGTTGACATTTTCTCAGACTATGCCAATTTCAAATGACAATATCTGCTACATATACCCATGTATTTTTCCAACAGGCATATACCATTTTGTTAGATCACTCTTTTTACGCTTTGCACTTAAACACAGTACTTAAACTTATTGTTCCATATTGTAATATATTTGTTTGTATCTCTGTCTGTTTTTATTTTGTTAGCTCGTTCAAAACAGCCCAAAATAAAATGTAATATTATGTATATTTAGTCATGGACTTTTCAACTAGCTTTGTGTCCTCAGTATTTGGATGTCAAACGTTTTGAATTGAAAACCTAAAACCATTTGATCAAAAATGGGAATGAAGGGTTTATTATGTTAACTTTATGTAAATACGCTGAGTGTATAAAACATTAAGGACAGCTTCCTGATATTGAGGTGCACCTGGTCAGTCTGTCATGGAAAGAGCAGGTGTCCTCAATGTTTTGTACACTCAGTGTATATTGATTAACTTATGCATATAATCTTTATCTATTTATATAATGTAGAATTTAATGTACATTTTGAGTATGTTAAAAACATTACCACGAGATTGCCTTTCGTTGCCTGTGGTCTGTAGTGTACCATAGCTATGGCACATACAGTGGAAGTCCACAGATTGGACAAAAAAAACTGCTGTTGTGAAGATACACAACCTGCCATAAGTTTGTCATTGTATTACTGACCTTACAAGTGACTTAAGTGCCATTTAATATTTGCTGTGTATGATGTGTTTTTTAAATAAACAGTATTGTTTTTTTTCTTTCTTTATTTGTGCTATTTTCTACATTGTAGAATAATAGTGAAGACATCAAAACTATGAAATAACACATATGGAATCATGTCGTGACCAAAAAAAGTGTTAATTAAATCAAAATATATTTGAGATTCTACAACCACCTTTTGCCTTGATGACAGCTTTGCACACTCTTGGAAATCTCAAATATGAAATATATTTTGATTTGTTTATTTAACACTTTTTGGGTTACTACATGATTCTATATGTGTTATTTAATAGTGTTGATGTCTTCACTATTACTCTACAATGTAGAAAATAGTACAAATAAAGAAACTCATTCCTGGTACTGTACATACAGTTGTAATAACTTTTTAAAGGTAGTATATATATATATATATATATATATATAGCATTTGTATGCTTTTCAAAATAACAGTATATTGGACCTAATATTTCAGCGTGTGCATGAAGCAGTGCCATACAAAGATTGGAAAACCTTTCTGATCAAGAAAAAATTGTCAACAAGTGACTTCAACTTCAAGTAGACATAGATAGCTCAGCCAGCAGACTGTTTTTATGTTTTTCAAGACTAAATTAAGAAGTTAGATTTCAACAAAATATACATTTTACTGTTTCCATATAGTTAATAAAACAGCCTTCATCTCTGTAATAAACATGGTTGGTGTTAAGGGAAATTATTATAATAACCAAAAGTATATTATTTATTCTGTTTATAGAGTTCTCAACTTGAAAAGTATAATTTAGAAACAGGCATCAATTTCCTCTTGATAAGGAGTGTTCAGTCATGGTGCCCTCATATCAATCACTCATTAACTTGATTATTAGTATCATTTAGCAGACACTCTTATACAGAGCAACTTACGGTGCAATTATGGTGAAGTGTGTTGCTCAAGGGCACTTTAACAGTTTTGTCACCTAGTTGCCTCAGGGATTTCGAGCCAGTGGTTATTCAGTTACTAGCCCGACCGCTAGGCAACACGTTCGGCTACCTGCCACCTGGTTATTGACAATAGCAAATTTCAGGATGCTAGTTTCTGAAATT
Source organism: Oncorhynchus gorbuscha (assembly GCF_021184085.1). Taxonomy (NCBI): domain Eukaryota; kingdom Metazoa; phylum Chordata; class Actinopteri; order Salmoniformes; family Salmonidae; genus Oncorhynchus; species Oncorhynchus gorbuscha. The sequence goes on along the minus strand of NW_025745691.1, from coordinate 104,101 downwards.
TCAATGTACTGTCATGTACTGTGAAATATATACACAGTATATGATCATAAATGTAATTTAATACAAATTGGAATTACTTGGTTACCTGGTTAAGTGTTGTTAGGCTATCCTTTTCATACCAAAGGTAGATTTATGCATTTATAACCTCTAAGGAGTGGTTATCTGTAGCTCTGTTGGTAGAAGATGGCACTTGCAACGCCAGTATAGTAGTGGGTTGGATTCTCAGGACCACCTGTATGTACTAATAACTGTAAGCTAAATGGCAAACTGTATTAGGTAAAGATATAAGGATTGTGTCTTCATTTAGAATCAGTCTTATGTACTGAGTATGAAATTAAGGCTAGTGGTTGCTGTAGTGCACAAGCATCTTGTTCCTGTACAGCCTCTTATATTATTATTTTTTTAACCTTAATTTAACTAGGCAAGTCAGTTAAGAATATATTCTTATTTTCAATGACAGCCTAGGAACAGTGGGTTTATCTGCCTTGTTCAGGGGAAGAACAACATATTTTTTACCTTGTCAGCTTAGGGATTTGATCTTGCAACCTTTCGGTTACTAGTCCAAAGCTCTAACCACTAGGTTACCTGCCGCCCCAATCATAAGTCTGTATAAAGTTTACAATTTTCTATTCCGAGTGCAATAAATGCAATGAAAATAAACTGATTTGCCATTCATTTCTGAATATTTGTAAAAAAATACAAAACATGTATATCAAACAGTGGAGGCTGATGGGTGGAGCTATAGGTGGATGAGCTCATTGTAATGGTTGAAATGGAACTCATGGAACGGTATCAAACATATGGAAAACACATGTTTGACTCCGTTCCTTTTATTCCATTTCAGCCATTTCACACCAGCTGCCACTTGTATCAAAGTACGTTTTTTTTTTTTATTGAGACAAATATATTATTTAATTTACAAACATTACATATTTATCATATCTACACTGACGTCACCTCTTAACACATTACGAATTTGTTTGTTTCCATTAAATTCAGTTTGAAGCTTATGCACTAAGCAGGTCCCGTTGGTGACGTTTAGTGTCCATTAGGCACTTAGTGTGTCACACCTGTGGAGAAGGGATTATAATCCTAATGCCACAGACTGTTCCATTTCTAACGACCCTTATAAAAAGGACCCATGATTATTCCCACCACACTGTAAGAAGGAATAGACCGAACGGACAGTATGTGATTCATTCATATGCTTTCAAGTACCTTTCAAATTGTTAACTGATTTATGTGTTGATAATATCTACTAAGTGCATGTTCAATAGGTAATCATTGCAAGACAATCCCAAACTATATTTGATTTACGATAAAATATTTTGGACTATCAAATGTAGCTTGTATTTTACTGCCTTTTTTTTCCAGCTTCCATGGATCTTAGCAGCAAAACGGTTGTGCAGGTGGTGATGTTGGCGTTGATAGCTCAGGTCACTTTCTCTCAGCATTGGTCGTATGGGTGGCTACCTGGAGGAAAGAGAAGTGTTGGGGAGCTGGAGGCCACCATCAGGGCAAGTACTATTTACCCTATGTTTACCTGTATGTAAGTAACTATGTCTACCTGAACATACATGTAATTGTCCTTTAAGTAAATTTACTGTGCCTTGAAAACCTGTGAAGATATATATATATATATATATATATATATATATATATATATATATATATACACTCATGGGTCAGTTCCCCGTTCACAAAAATGTATCGCTCCAACAGACATTGTCATGTGGCTGTGGCTTGCTAGTCACGTGGCCGTGGTTTGCTATATAATGCAGGCAGACAAGCAACAAGGTATTCCGTTACTGTTCGATTGAACATCAGAATGGGCTAAACGAGTGACCAAATCGACTTTGAGCATGGTATGATTGTCGTGCCAGGCTTGCCAGATCCAGTATCTCAGAAATGGCCGTCATTTTTGGAGTGGGATATTTGTTCAAGAAGCACTTTTCAAGAGTACGTAGGCAACGTTTAAGAAGCTCTTTGAGGGTGTTGCATATCGAGTATATGGGTAATAACATTACAAATTCCTCTTACATATTGCTATCAAGATGATGGACACAGGTGGTGTAATGGCTCTTCCTGAGGAGACAGATGCCCATATCCCAGAGAGACTGAGACCATATGATGTAGTAAGTATTCATATTCATATTTTAGGTTAGATAATGTATTCATTGTATTTCTAATGGTAATGTCCTTGTTTCGTCTAAAGATATTGAATTGATGTCTCCTTGTAATATGTTGTAAAAGTATCTAAAAGAAATGTTAAGATGAGAGTATTGGCTGACAAACGGAAAGCTTTCCTGAAGTGGTACTTATAAATGTATGGAGACAATGTTGCTCATTTCTGATACATCATTGCAATATACTGTAGACACAGTATTAAACAACATAAAGTAGACTTCTGACATTGACACGGTTTCCCTAGATGTCGAAGAAACGGATGCCGCATAAATAAAGAACAGTGAGATAATTCTTCACAAAAAGCAAGAAGACAGCGATGATGGAGCATTCAAGAACAGTTCTGTCCATTTCCAACTAAGATCACATTTAGATTGATGTAATTTACTTGAAGTATGAAACACTAACCTCCTGTAAAATTGTAATAAAGAGTGATTGAAAGATATGTCTCTTTGTATGTCCTTACAATACAGTATCTGCAGTGTCCTATCCCATTTTGGATTCATCAATTTGTGACCCGTCATAAGATTGGGGTGGAGTTGATAAACCATCAATTGAATATTATTGTATATTTGTTTTCCATGACCGACAAGCATGATCAACTTGTAATTCAACAACCTTAGCATGACAGCAGCTGGTGATTAAGTAAATGTATTCAAATTCAATGGTGTCATTAGATTTGAAACAGCGGTCCATATCCCTTTATAACAAGATCGTATTGCTTGTCAGTCGTTTCATCCATAAAAACCACAAGACCATTTGCATTTTGAAACAGGACATTTATTTTTACCTCAAATGTATGTGAGTATGTCACCTGTTGAATACTTGCATTTTATTTAGTTAAAAATAATTCTGAAATGTCAAGAGGGTTGACATTTTTCGAATAGTTTTGCCAGGATCATAGACATCACTAAAAGACTGTGTAAAACTTTAATGTCATTCAATAAATTGGTGTTAGTTATACACATTTTCATTTCATATCAGGCAAGGAAAGGACTCTGCAGGGGGCATTTGTTTCAAATAGAACTCATAATCTGGCAAAGCCCAACAGACATGGTACCTCACTAATCGTGTAGTGCATTAGGGGCCCATGATTCATGAACTGTGCCAACACGAGGGAGACCCTTCATTGTTAGCGTGTGGTTGTAATGCCCACCAAATGAACCCAAACCCGCCGGTACTTTAGGGAAAAGGTGAACATTTTTAAAGCACATAGAATTTAGAAAGAAATTAAACCACTTTCCATTGCACTTTCAGAACAATGGTTCTTCATTTGTGATACCTAACATCGTTCGTTTAATATTCATGTTTACAATTTGCATAATGCAATCATTTTCTTGGATAAGGAAAAACTTAACTATTTTACTTCAAAAAATAACTTTTTTTTTTTTTTTTTACTTGAGGACTTGCTCCAACTATTGCAACAAAGATACACAGTACCAGTCAAAAGTTTGGACACACCTAATCAGTCAAGGGTTTTTCTTTATTCAGAGACAGCAGGGGCTCAAACATACATTTCCAACATTTGAATATAAAAATTTATTTTATCAAACAAAACTATGCTACAATACCTTTTATCTCTGGGACCGAGAGATGACAAATCAGTGCAAGATTACTGAATGTAAGTATATTATTTACCTTCAGAGGTGAATGTATCAAACCAGTTGTCGTGATAAAAGTGTTTTGTTGTTGTGCACTCTCAAACAATAGCATGGTATTTTGTCACTGTAATAGCTACTGTAAATTGGACAGTGTAGTTAGATTAAGAAGAATGTAAGATTTATGCCCATGAAAGACATGTCTATGTTCTGGAAAGTTACTTACAATGTCATTCTAGTCACATTAGCAACAACCGTCCCGGTTTAGCGACACCGATCCCGTAGAGGTTCAAATAAAATGCAAGTTGGAACCAAATATGGTTCTTGAAAGAGATGCCATAGGGAACCATTCAGTGTCTCTGAAGAACCATAAATGGGATGGGTCTATGAAGAACCATACAAAAATTTAGAAAACAAAAATGTATTGGTCCTCCAGGACCGGAATTGAATAGCCCTGCAGTAGATTTTTAATCTTATTTGCATATTTTTCCATGTCCCCTTAGAGTGAATTGTATAGTTACCAGTACCATTCATGACTGTGCTTGCTAGTGACAGATTCATGGTTGTTGCATTCATTCATTTTCACTCCTGTGGCCTTAACCAAGTGAGATCCTAAGTGAATATGTTGTCATTAAAATGTAATTTTTTTAAGACAATACAATACATATTTTGGTCCTGCTTTAAATTATGTGCAGTTATTAATGAAGGCTTCATAAAGCCTTCATGAACACAATCTGTCACATGAACACATCTGTCACAAATCATCTATAACCATATGTCATGCACAATAAAGAGTTCATAAATGTGGCATAACTGTGTGACATAACCACCAATGTCAAATAATCTACTAGGGCATAAACCCGTGCATTATAAAGGGTGGCATAAGCAACGCTTAATAAAAGCTTTATAAAATAATATTAAATTGAGGCTTCACAAAGCATTTATAACCGTATCATGCATCTTGGTAGAGTATTGTAATTCCAGGATAGTGGGTTAGATTCCCAGGACCACCAATACGTCAAAATTAATCCACACATGTCTATAAATCTCTTTGGATAAAAGTGTACATATTATATGGCATATATTATATTACTCAAAAACAGTTATTGGATGGCCCAACCTCTTTCCCTCTAGGGTGCATAGTCAGTATTGCCCCTGACCTCAACTTGCTGTGCTGCAGGATGGCATACTTTTTATTTTTATTTATTTCACCTTTATTTAACCAGGTAGGCAAGTTGAGAACAAGTTCTCATTTACAATTGCGACCTGGCCAAGATAAAGCAAAGCAGTTCGACAGATACAACGACACAGAGTTACACATGGAGTAAAACAAACATACAGTCAATAATACAGTATAAACAAGTCTATATACAATGTGAGCAAATGAGGTGAGGAGGTAAAGGCAAAAAAGAGAAAGTAAATACAATATTGCAAGTAAAACACTGGAATGGTAGTTTTGCAATGGAAGAATGTGCAAAGTAGAAATAAAAATAATGGGGTGCAAAGGAGCAAAATAAATAAATAAATTAAATACAGTTGGGAAAGAGGTAGTTGTTTGGGCTAAATTATAGGTGGGCTATGTACAGGTGCAGTAATCTGTAAGATGCTCTGACAGTTGGTGCTTAAAGCTAGTGAGGGAGATAAGTGTTTCCAGTTTCAGAGATTTTTGCAGTTCGCTCCAGTCACTGGCAGCAGAGAACTGGAAGGAGAGGCGGCCAAAGAAAGAATTGGTTTTGGGGGTGACCAGAGAGATATACCTGCTGGAGCATGTGCTACAGGTGGGAGATGCTATGGTGACCAGTGAGCTGAGATAAGGGGGGACTTTACCTAGCAGGGTCTTGTAGATGACATGGAGCCAGTATGTTTGGCGACGAGGATGAAGCGAGGGCCAGCCAACGAGAGCGTACAGGTCGCAATGGTGGGTAGTATATGGGGCTTTGGTGACAAAACGGATTGCACTGTGATAGACTGCATCCAATTTGTTGAGTAGGGTATTGGAGGCTATTTTGTAAATGACATCGCCAAAGTCGAGGATTGGTAGGATGGTCAGTTTTACAAGGGTGTGTTTGGCAGCATGAGTGAAGGATGCTTTGTTGCGAAATAGGAAGCCAATTCTAGATTTAACTTTGGATTGGAGATGTTTGATATGGGTCTGGAAGGAGAGTTTACAGTCTAACCAGACACCTAAGTATTTGTAGTTGTCCACGTATTCTAAGTCAGAGCCGTCCAGAGTAGTGATGTTGGACAGGCGGGTAGGTGCAGGTAGCGATCGGTTGAAGAGCATGGATTTAGTTTTACTTGTATTTAAGAGCAATTGGAGGCCACGGAAGGAGAGTTGTATGGCATTGAAGCTTGCCTGGAGGGTTGTTAACACAGTGTCCAAAGAAGGGCCGGAAGTATACAGAATGGTGTCGTCTGCGTAGAGGTGGATCAGGGACTCACCAGCAGCAAGAGCGACCTCATTGATGTATACAGAGAAGAGAGTCGGTCCAAGAATTGAACCCTGTGGCACCCCCATAGAGACTGCCAGAGGTCCGGACAGCAGACCCTCCGATTTGACACACTGAACTCTATCAGAGAAGTAGTTGGTGAACCAGGCGAGGCAATCATTTGAGAAACCAAGGCTGTCGAGTCTGCCGATGAGGATGTGGTGGTTGACAGAATAGAAAGCCTACACTAGTAGGGCCTTTTTAAAATCTGTTTGTATTTTTTTAGCTAATTCTGTAACATTTTCCCAAATTCAGTTCTCTGGGTTATGTTTTCCCAGGTTTCGGATTTCTCACAGTTTTTTCTGGCTTCCCCAAGTTATTTTCACACTTGTTTTAATAGAAAAACTGCACAATGTGATTTTTTTGTCTTCACAACCATGCTTAAACTGAGTCAGGGGACCACTTTTGAGGTATGGAAAAAATCTAAGAAACTTAGATTTTTGAGTGTAGTTACCGTTTAATTCAGTGAGCATGCACTGTTTGGTTAGAAGTGTTTCTTTATCACAGCAACCACACATGTAAAGGAATTTGCAAATCAAATGGATACTTGTGGTAATACTGGACAGCGAATGAGTAAGATAACCTTTATTTATTATAATTTCAATGAGTTTGCAGTAGTTAAGCATTGAGGTAGATTACATAACTACCTCAATTGTTATTTAAAATAATTTTGGTGACTTCACAGTAATTGCTAGCAAGATAACATTAGATAGATAGCTAATATTAGCAGCATGATGTCACGCCTTGGTCTTAGTATTTTGTGTTTTCTTTATTTATTTGGTCAGGCCAGGGTGTGACATGGGTTTATTTTGTGGTGTGTTTTTGTATTGGGGTTTTAGTAGGTATTGGGATTGTGGCTGAGTAGGGTTGTCTATGAAAGTCTATGGTTGCCTGAGGTGGTTCTTAATCAGAGGCAGGTGATTATCGTTGTCTCTGATTGGGAACCATATTTAGGCAGCCAAATTCTTTGAGTGTTTCGTGGGTTATTGTTCCTGTCTCTGTGTTTGTTGTCACAAGATAGGCTGTATAGATTTTCACGTTCCGTTTGTTGTTTTGTAGATTTAAGTTATTTCATGTATCGTTCATTTTCCATTAAAGAACATGAGTAACCACCACGCTGCATTTTGGTCCGCTTCTCCTTCTACAGACGAACGTCGTTACACATGAGCTAGCTAGCTAGCTATACCAATACAACATGTAGCTAGCTAGCAGACTCAATTAAATAAAAATCCCCTTAGATATAGCCACATCTCATAGTCACGTCATGAGATTTGTAAATGAAAGTGGCCGAAAATAATATTGACCCATTTCAGGAAAGTAGGGGTATGTCGCAAGTCACCACTTCACAGGAGAAACATTTATATATTTATTTTTTGGAAACATGAACTTTCATTGTGCCTTAATAACAAACTTGTATGCCATCTGTGAATACTTATACAATTGTTAACATACAAGCCTTGTTAGTTAAGCCACAGAAAAAGTAAGCAACCTTCCCACTAGCCATGATTGGCTGACATAATGAGTGGGCTGGATATGCAGAGTGAGGAGTTTGGATCGGTCTGCCATATAGAGGGCTTCTGTCAATTTGAGCAGGTCAGTCTGTGTTGTAATCGTGTCAAACGTGACTTTAAAAAAATTGTAAAATGTAGTGGAGCTGCATATGTGTTGCTCTCCATTTCCTGGAGGATCGAGTTTTGAAATCAGCGGAATTAGAGTATGATAGCTAAAGAGATGAAGAAAACACCTGTCTCCAGATTACTAGCTAACATTAAACCTTGTTGGTTAGCTTCCAGAAGATTCATGCAGGGTAATAATGACATGATTTGGCACTATGTTCATTGTTGTTTAACTAGCTAACGTAAGCTGTCTGGCTTGTTAGCTAACGTTATGTGACGTGTGTGATCTTACATGTTATTTACCTAGCTAGGTTCATTGTTTACTGATCTAGCTAGGTACATGTCTTAAGCTAAAGTGTACAACACCCATTGAATATGGCCAGTGTTGGTAAACATCGGCAAAAAAACATAATGCAATTGTTGGCAGCAGAGCTGGTTAGGCTGTTTTCATGTTATCCAGAGGTAAACAAATCATTGACCAGAGCATCAAGTTTGCGCAGTGAACTCTCTGAGAGTGAAACGAGATGGGTGGGGCTAAAGATTGAGAGGGTGTGAACGATGCTGAATGGGTGTTGACAAATAATAGCTATTCACTAGATACCAAAACATTCAAATGCCATTTTCTCAAAAGTGTGTGTACTGATTTATCAGCTTTCAAAAAAATATTTATTTCCCATTGTTCCTCAAAAATTCAGTGTATGATATACCATTTTGTAGCTCTGAGTCTTTACTTTTATCCAATGTAAAAAACATCATTTAAAATGTTGCAAGTTGGTGAGTCACATATGAATCGAGAGTATTTCTGGTGCAGCACAGAAATACCCTTATCCAGAAGGTTTGACAATTGTATTTTCTAACAACTTGCTAACTTTCTTTCTTGTTACTTTTAAGGCTGGAACCAATGATTGATTTATACTACCGGTAGAATGTTTTAGCTACCGGTCGAATGTTTTAGAACGCATACTCATTCAAGGGGTTTTCTTTACGTTGTAGAATAATAGTGAAGACATCAAAACTAAGAAATAACACATATGGATTCATGTAATAACCAAAAAGTTTTAAACAAATCAAAATATACTTGATATTTCTGAATATATAGAGTTTGGTACTCTAATGTCCTGTGTTGGATTTGCCCCAAACATAACACTTTGTAATCAGGACAAAAAGTTAATTACTTTGTCACTTTTTTTGCAGTATTGCTTTAGTGCCTTGTTGTAAACACAATTCATGTTTTGGAATATTTGTATTTTGTACAGGCTTCCTTCTTTTCACTCTGCCAATTAGGCTAGTATTGTGGAGTAACTACAATGTTGTTGATCTGTCCTGAGTTCTGAGTTTTCTCCTATCACAGACATTAAACTCTGTAACTGTTTTAAAGTCACTATTGGCAGTTTCCTTCCTCTCAAGTAACTGAGTTAGAAAGGACGCCTATATCTTTGTAGTGTCTGGGTGTATTGATACACCATCCAAAGTGCAATTAATATCTTCACCATGCTCAAAGGGATATTCAATGTCATTTTTTTTTACCCATCTACCAATATGTGCCCTTCTTTGCGAGGCATTGGAAAACCTCCCTAGTCTTTTGTATTTGAACCTGTGTTTGAAATTCACTGCTCGACTGAGGGACCTTACAGATAATTGTATGTTTGGTGTACAGAGATGAGGTAGTCATTCAACAATCACGTTAAACATTATTACTACACACAAGGTGAGTTCATGAAACATATTATGTGACTTGTTAAGCAAATCTTTACTCGTTCATTTATTTAGGTTTGCCAAAACAAAAGGTTTGAATAGTTATTGACTCAAGACATTTCCGCTTTTCGTGTTTTATTCATTTGTATACCTTTCGAAAAAACATAATTCTACTTTGACAATATGGGGTATAGTGTTTATGCAGTGACAAAACAATCTCAAAATAATCCATGTTATATTCAGGCTGAGTATTACAGGACACTACATAATGTGTCAATACATAGTTTATAAACGTTCTGTTCATTTATGAAGGTTCTCTCATAATCCATAGGTTACTGTAGGGTGTTTAGATGGGTTGATGGACATGCATAGTTTGCTTTGGTTTGTGTGTGTATGTGTCAGAGCCAAGATGATTTGGAGTAGTCCTACCTGAGACTACCGCACCAGATATTCCTCTTCTGTTGCCATGCTGGAGACCAGGGCTTGATTACAACCTGTTACAATGATCCAACATTTTGTTGCAGATCTTTCAGTGGGGGAGTGGGTGAATGTGACAAAGACCTGACTGGGCCCAGCACCGCACGCTATGGTTTGTTACATTGTTGTGTTTGTGTGTACTGAAGAACCTGTAACTTGGTTCCAGAAGAATGCCACATTCAATGTCCTTATGTTGGAGGCTTTCATCAAGCTAAATGTTTCTTGGTGCAACATTGTCCCCAGGCTATTGTGCACACAGCACATATGTATAAGCCTGGGATATAAACCATTCAAAGTTTACCTTAGTAGGAGTGACCATAGCATTCTATTGGAGTGACCTTACTGAGTAAAGTATTTGTCATCAGGCTATGTCCTTTGCTAGAAAAACATTCCCCCCTGGTTGTCACTAGTTAACACAGTCACAAAGTCCTAATCATGCCAAAACCCCACCCATTTCTAAAATCTATCTTCTTAAAATTAGATTTCAAACCTAACCCCCTAACCTTAACCACACTGCTAACCTTATGCCTAACCCTAACCCTAACCTTAACCACACTGCTAACCTTATGCCTAACCCTAACCTTAAATTAACCTGTTGCGACGAGCAATCCCGTATCCGGGAGCGTAATTATAGCCTCAAGCTCATTACCATAACGCAACGTTAACTATTCATGAAAATCTCAAATGAAATTAAATAAATATATTGGCTCACAAGCTTAGCCTTTTGTTAACAACACTGTCATTTCAGATTTTCAAAAAATGCTTTTCAACCATAGCTACACAAGCATTTGTGTAAGAGTATTGATAGCTAGCATAGCATTAAGCCTAGCATTCAGCAGGCAACATTTTCACAAAAACAAGAAAAGCATTCAAATAAAATAATTTACCTTTGAAGAACTTCGGATGTTTTCAATGAGGAGACTCTCAGTTAGATAGAAAATGTTAAGTTTTTCCAAAAAGTTTATTTGTGTAGGAGAAATCGCTCCGTTTTGTTCCCCACGTTTGGCTAAGAAAAAAAAAACGAAAATTCAGTCATTACAACGCAAACTTTTTTCCAAATTAACTCTATAATATCAACAGAAACATGGCAAACGTTGTTTAGAATCAATCCTCAAAGTGTTTTTCACATATCTATTCGATGATAAATCAGAGATGGCAATTTTGTTTCTCCTCTGTTCAAAATGGAAAAATGCACGCACCTGGAGATTACGCAATAGTTTCGACGGAGGACACAGAGCGGACACCTGGTAAATGTAGTCTCTTATGGTCAATTTCCCAATGATATGCCTACAAATACGTCACATTGCTGCAAACACCTTGGGGAAACGACAGAAAGTGTAGGCTCATTCCTTGCGCATTCACAGCCATATAAGGAGACATTGGAACACAGCGCCTCCAAAAATCTGGCTCACTTCCTGTATGAAATTTCATCTTGGTTTCGCCTGTAGCATTAGTTCTGTGGCACTCACAGACAATATCTTTGCAGTTTTGGAAACGTCAGAGTGTTTTCTTTCCAAAGCTGTCAATTATATGCATAGTCGAGCATCTTTTCGTGACAAAATATCTTGTTTAAAACGGGAACGTTTTTCATCCAAAAATGAAATACTGCCCCCAGAGGTTCAAGAGGTTAAGACCAAAAAGCACATTTTTGTTTTCAGGATTTTTTATTATTTTTATTTTTTATGAATTAGGCCATTTTGAATTTGTAACTGTGCTATATAGTGGAAATTATTCCCCCTGGCCTCAAGGGAGAGAAAAAAATGACATGCCCTATCTTCCAGCTAGCTAATTACGTAGCAAAGGACATATCTAGCTAGCTAATGGCTTCACCGAGAATAAGAAAGACTACACCCTTACAATCTGCAGTCAATGTGTGCGGAGCTTGCAGAAAAAACAATCCAAATAAGAGCTACAAACACCATCTCTTCATTGCCAAGATGTCTGACCAATATGACAGAGGTGCACACGACATGTGGGAGAAGTTGTTGTGGAAGATGATTGGTTGGAAGATCAAGCTGCAATAGAGCATAGTGGGAAATATGATAATAATGGGTGTGGTTTTGTTTCAATTCTGGTTATTAACACCAACAATGGGATTATTTTACACCACTGGGTGCTAATTTAACTTTTTACAGTGTTACTTTAACTCTTGCATCAACACTAGAAATGTAATTGTCTACTTCCGGGTTGGAGCGAGCGGTCGCATCCGCATTTCGCTCCGCAGGTAGTATACATTTTTCATTACATTTCATTACATTTCATTATAGTACAACGGTTTGATTTGTCTAATCTTAGCAATTTCTTCTTAGCTAGCTACATAGCCGTCTTTGTATCAAAGATAATTGCGTAATTATCGTATTTCGTCGTCCCAACGTAGTCTTCACTGCTCTGCCCAGCAGCTAGCCAGCTAGCAAACATCCACCGATTAGCAGCACTGTAGAAACTATTACACTCAACTGAACTCCTTGATTAGTGTAGTGTTAGCTAGCTACATAGCTGTCTTTGCTGTCTTCATATCCAAGATAATTGTGTAGTTTAGAGTGTGTAGTCCTAGAGTGATTATCTTAATTTACCGAGGTTAGCTAGCCAGCTATTTGTCGTCCTTAACGTAGGAGACACTGCTAGCTAGCCAACAGCTAGCCAACAGCTAGCCAACGTCTTCCGAATAGAACTCAACAACCCGGTCGCATTCCGCTTCGCTCCACAGGTAGTATCACATTTTCACTTCATTTCATTACAGTACAACGGTTTGATTTGTTTGATCGTGGCTAGCTACATAGCTAGCTACATAGCCGTCTTTGTATCAAAGATAATTGTGTAGTCTAGAGCGATTTTCTAGGTTAGCTAGCCAGCTATTGTCGTTCTTTTAACGCAACGTAACGTAATCAACACTGCTAGCTAGCCAGCTAGCCCCCGAATAGCAGCACTGTAGAAACTACTACACTCAACGGAACGACTTGATTAGTGTAGTGTCAACAACGCAGCCACTGCCAGCTAGCCTACAAAGTCAACAACGCAGCCACTGCCAGCTAGCCTACTTCAGCAGTACTGTATCATTTTAATCATTTTAGTCAATAAGATTCTTGCTACGTAAGCTTAACTTTCTGAACATTCGAGACGTGTAGTCCACTTGTCATTCCAATCTCCTTTGCATTAGCGTAGCCTCTTTTGTAGCCTGTCAACTATGTGTCTGTCTATCCCTGTTCTCTCCTCTCTGCACAGACCATACAAACGCTCCACACCACGTGGCCGCGGCCACCCTAATCTGGTGGTCCCAGCGCGCACGACCCACGTGGAGTTCCAGGTCTCCGGTAGCCTCTGGAACTGCCGATCTGCGGCCAACAAGGCAGAGTTCATCTCAGCCTATGCCTCCCTCCAGTCCCTCGATGTCTTGGCACTGATGGAAACATGGATCACCACAGATAACACTGCCACTCCTACTGCTCTCTCTTCGTCCGCCCACGTGTTCTCGCACACCCCGAGAGCTTCTGGTCAGCGGGGTGGTGGCACCGGGATCCTCATCTCTCCCAAGTGGTCATTCTCTCTTTCTCCCCTTACCCATCTGTCTATCGCCTCCTTTGAATTCCATGCTGTCACAGTTACCAGCCCTTTCAAGCTTAACATCCTTATCATTTATCGCCCTCCAGGTTCCCTCGGAGAGTTCATCAATGAGCTTGATGCCTTGATAAGCTCCTTTCCTGAGGACGGCTCACCTCTCACAGTTCTGGGCGACTTTAACCTCCCCACGTCTACCTTTGACTCATTCCTCTCTGCCTCCTTCTTTCCACTCCTCTCCTCTTTTGACCTCACCCTCTCACCTTCCCCCCCTACTCACAAGGCAGACAATACGCTCGACCTCATCTTTACTAGATGCTGTTCTTCCACTAACCTCATTGCAACTCCCCTCCAAGTCTCCGACCACTACCTTGTATCCTTTTCCCTCTCGCTCTCATCCAACACTTCCCACACTGCCCCTACTCGGATGGTATCGCGCCGTCCCAACCTTCGCTCTCTCTCCCCCGCTACTCCTCTTCCATCCTATCATCTCTTCCCTCTGCTCAAACCTTCTCCAACCTATCTCCTGATTCTGCCTCCTCAACCCTCCTCTCCTCCCTTTCTGCATCCTTTGACTCTCTATGCCCCCTATCCTCCAGGCCGGCTCGGTCCTCCCCTCCCGCTCCGTGGCTCGACGACTCATTGCGAGCTCACAGAACAGGGCTCCGGGCAGCCGAGCGGAAATGGAGGAAAACTCGCCTCCCTGCGGACCTGGCATCCTTTCGCTCCCTCCTCTCTACATTTTCCTCTTCTGTCTCTGCTGCTAAAGCCACTTTCTACCACTCTAAATTCCAAGCTTCTGCCTCTAACCCTAGGAAGCTCTTTGCCACCTTCTCCTCCCTCCTGAATCCTCCTCCCCCCCCCCCTCCTCCCTCTCTGCAGATGACTTCGTCAACCATTTTGAAAAGAAGGTCGACGACATCCGATCCTCGTTTGCTAAGTCAAACGACACCACTGGTTCTGCTCACACTGCCCTACCCTGTGCTCTGACCTCTTTCTCCCCTCTCTCTCCAGATGAAATCTCGCGTCTTATGACGGCCGGCCGCCCAACAACCTGCCCGCTTGACCCTATCCCCTCCTCTCTTCTTCAGACCATTTCCGGAGACCTTCTCCCTTACCTCTCGCTCATCAACTCATCCCTGACCGCTGGCTACGTCCCTTCCGTCTTCAAGAGAGCGAGAGTTGCACCCCTTCTGAAAAAACCTACACTCAATTCCTCCGATGTCAACAACTACAGACCAGTATCCCTTCTTTCTTTTCTCTCCAAAACTCTTGAACGTGCCGTCCTTGGACAGCTCTCCCGCTATCTCTCTCAGAATGACGTTCTTGATCCAAATCAGTCAGGTTTCAAGACTAGTCATTCAACTGAGACTGCTCTTCTCTGTATCACGGAGGCGCTCCGCACCGCTAAAGCTAACTCTCTCTCCTCTGCTCTCATCCTTCTAGACCTATCTGCTGCTTTCGTTACTGTGAACCATCAGATCCTCCTCTCCACCCTCTCCGAGTTGGGCATCTCCGGCGCGGCACACGCTTGGATTGCGTCCTACCTGACAGGTCGCTCCTACCAGGTGGCGTGGCGAGAATCTGTCTCCTCACCACACGCTCTCACCACTGGTGTCCCCCAGGGCTCTGTTCTAGGCCCTCTCCTATTCTCGCTATACACCAAGTCACTTGGCTCTGTCATAACCTCACATGGTCTCTCCTATCATTGCTATGCAGACGACACACAATTAATCTTCTCCTTTCCCCCTTCTGACGACCAGGTGGCGAATCGCATCTCTGCATGTCTGGCAGACATATCAGTGTGGATGACGGATCACCACCTCAAGCTGAACCTCGGCAAGACGGAGCTGCTCTTCCTCCCGGGGAAGGACTGCCCGTTCCATGATCTCGCCATCACGGTTGACAACTCCATTGTGTCCTCCTCCCAGAGCGCTAAGAACCTTGGCGTGATCCTGGACAACACCCTGTCGTTCTCAACTAACATCAAGGCGGTGGCCCGTTCCTGTAGGTTCATGCTCTACAACATCCGCAGAGTACGACCCTGCCTCACACAGGAAGCGGCGCAGGTCCTAATCCAGGCACTTGTCATCTCCCGTCTGGATTACTGCAACTCGCTGTTGGCTGGGCTCCCTGCCTGTGCCATCAAACCCCTACAACTCATCCAGAACGCCGCAGCCCGTCTGGTGTTCAACCTTCCCAAGTTCTCTCACGTCACCCCGCTCCTCCGCTCTCTCCACTGGCTTCCAGTTGAAGCTCGCATCCGCTACAAGACCATGGTGCTTGCCTACGGAGCTGTGAGGGGAACGGCACCTCAGTACCTCCAGGCTCTGATCAGGCCCTACACCCAAACAAGGGCACTGCGTTCATCCACCTCTGGCCTGCTCGCCTCCCTACCACTGAGGAAGTACAGTTCCCGCTCAGCCCAGTCAAAACTGTTCGCTGCTCTGGCCCCCCAATGGTGGAACAAACTCCCTCACGACGCCAGGACAGCGGAGTCAATCACCACCTTCCGGAGACACCTGAAACCCCACCTCTTTAAGGAATACCTAGGATAGGATAAGTAATCCTTCTCACCCCCCCTTTAAGATTTAGATGCACTATTGTAAAGTCACTGTTCCACTGGATGTCATAAGGTGAATGCACCAATTTGTAAGTCGCTCTGGATAAGAGCGTCTGCTAAATGACTTAAATGTAATGTAAAATTAACACTAGGTAATATTGTCCCATTTGCTGTTTGATATGAAAGGGACACATCTGCAGGCTTCCATACTGTAGATCTAAGAATGTTAAGAACTCAAAAGTTGTTTGTTAGGCATACGTTGTCCAAGAAACCTTAAGAGCTGAGGAAGAACCATTTAAGAAACAACATTTTTCTCAGTATAGAATTGTTTTGACAGGGAGACAACATACTTTTAGCTAATATATATTTTTTTATTCTATCAGTACATTTTTTCATACTTTTTCATCCAAGTAACACTTAATTGGTTCATGAGACAAGATGAGGGTATATATTTGGTTAAAATATGTTTAGGTCTACCCACACATTCATTTAATGTTGTTGCAATTGTAACAAGTACACTTTCTTAAATCCCCCTTTTCTTTTCCAGATGGCCTCACCAAGGACCTAGTTAATTGCACATCTTTTAATACAAAACAAAAATTGCCGGTATCTATGTTTCCAAATTTGATTTAACCTCACTCTCTCCTTTCCAGACCCCCTGGTGGATATTCACTTTGTTTACCTGAAATTAAACCTCATATTGTTTACAGCCTCTTAGTCCCTGAACATTTTATAGCATTTTGGAATTATATATTTATTTATTTTTGGTAATGATTGTAGTGTTGGGATTCATTTCAATGTTGCCCTCATCTGCATGAAATTTTTATAATTAACTTTTGATTAACCAGCTCTGTTGCATTCTCTCCCCCATGCACACGGGTGAATAGTACCCACTGCATTCTAATGACTGTTTTCCAATTGAGTGGTGACCTTTTCATCCAAGACCTGCAACTGGAGCTTAACAACAGTGGCAAACAATCATGGTGGAGACAATAGTAGAGGCCGGCAGGCTAGGATGTCATCTTTAAATATAACAACAGAGATAAAAAGCAACCTTATAGGGCCTTAGTGGTGGTGCCAGAGGGCCAAGTGCTTGTGTTATTGGTTGGCTATTGTTAAAGATGGAGGTCACATCCATTGGCACATTGAGAGGGAAAGGACAGGATGGTAGAATAGCCCATTGTTACTTGTCCTCGCTCGGAGGGAATACTATTATGAAGAGCAATACATTTTGATTCTTTGTCCCATTGAGTAATCTTCAAAACAATACTTATTTTGATAATAGCTTCAGGAAAAATGTCTCAAAACCCATCCATCCAAGGGCAAAGCATTTCATTTTATATCTGTCAAAAGAGTACATCCAACAAGCATCCTACTTTGTTTTCATAATTTCAGTATCAGTTTAGAGATTATTATCAATTGGTCTGTATACTTGCATTGAAGAGAAAGAAACAAAATGCTCGTTTCAAACATTCATCAGTGAGACCAGTTACGATTGAGTGTATGATGAAGTTGTATGCCCTAGTAGGTGACTTATTATTGTGTCTCTTATTATTAACAGCTTGGTGAATATCCCATGAGGTAACCGTGAGATGGAATATCAATTGAAGTTTCATGAGGGTAGTACAATGTTCCCGCAGGCTATAGAGAGAAGCAAAGTTAGTCTTCAGAGAGAGTTTAAATGCAAGGGAGGCCATCAAATACTTCAGAGGGAACTTAAAGCGATTTGAGTGTCTCATAGTAAGGGTATCCATCAAGGAACTTGGGATGACAAGGTTATGTGGTGGTCTAAGGCAATCATTAGCCTATTTGATCTATATTATTTGACATATCAAATCATTTTTATATGTTTTGTAGTGATTATGTTATTGTTAAACTTTGGACTGTGAGCAACAAAGCACCAATTCAGTGTGTTGTACCAAAACTAAAATTGCCTAATGGATGATGCTGGTCTCATAATACATCACATATTACATTTGAATGTTTTGCCATGTCCATATTTCCCCACATGGTGACACTGTTGAGCTGTCTGCTTATGAATCTAGTCCATACCTCATCAAGCATTTCAATCATATAAATTTAACATTTCTCAAAATCAAACTAAGAATTGAATCAACCAGCTGTCACTTCAACCTAAAACATGCATGTCACATGTTGGTGAAAACATTTAAGAATAATATATTTTAATTGCCGAGGCTGGGTTACACTGGTCTTAAAATCCAGGTGAGTGGCACATGCTGCTGTTTTCACAAAAAAATATTTGCTAGGATGAACAAATGTACATAGTGAAAGTGTAAGCATGTCTATCTCATTATTAACACACACTGTAAATCATACAAATTTAACATTTCTCAAAATCAAACAAAGAATTGAATCAAACAGCTGTCACTTCAACCTAAGCATGTCTATCTCATTAACACACACTGTAAATAAACATAGTCATTTCTGAGTTACTGTAACAACAGGTATTTGCTATAGGAGGAATTTTCTACAGTATACGTTATCTACTGTATGCAGGCAGGGAACCTTCCTGTTGAGAACCAAGTTATATCCTTTGATCAAAGAACAGTTTTAAAGCACTGTGAGAAGAGGTAAGTATGAAATATTAATGAATACAGCTGTGCTTTGATGGATATGTGTGTCGTTCCATGAAATTAGTCCTTTTTGGGTATAGTATAACTTGGTGAAAAAAACAAACATTTTATTTCACCTAATTTTAACATTCTGTCATGAAGAGCACATGTTCAACTTAATAAAGAAACATGTTTTCCAATCTCAAGAGGTTAAATAAAAAATGACTATATTAAGTGCCTATTAAGTGAAAAATAAAGTTACAGGGTTGACCGTAACAGGGGTGATGATTTAATCTTAAATTAGCCATTAATCCCCCAATGGAAAGGGTAACTGAAGCTTTTGTGTACGACATGGTGGTGTAATCAGATGCAAGCTTCACCAAACATTTTAATTGTTAGACAGGAAAAACGTTTTCTTTTTATCTATAAGTAAAAGGGTTAACGAGTTATGCTCGACCCACTCAGTTTTCCACCATAAAACCCCAGAATCAGATTTGACTATTATATGTTCAATGTTTCTTAAAGCATATTTTTCACCATATTACATTTTTCAGTTCACATAACAGTGTTGAGCTTCAAGGATCGTACCCATTTTTTGTAAATTTTTGTCTAAAATGACATACCTAAATCTAACTGCTCAGGACCTGAAGTAAGGATATGCATATTCTTGATTCCATTCGAAAGGAAACATGTTGAAGTTTGTGGAAATGTGAAATTAATGTTGGAGAATATAACACATTAGACCTGGTAAAAGATAATACATATATATATTTTTTTACCATCTTTGAAATGCAGGAGATAGGCCATATTTTCAGATAGGAGTCTAGGTGTAATTTAGATTTTGGCCACCAGACGGCAGTAGTGTGTGTGCAAAGTTTCAGACTGATCCAGTGAAGAATTACATTACTGCACAATATTTTGTTTCAAGTCTGCCAGGAGTTTGCCCAAATGTGACGAATTGGTCAATTGATACATTTTAAAGAACATAACTATAGAGAACATACAAAATGCTATGGTAATAAAAAATGAAAGTTTACATACTCTCAGGAATGTCATACATGATGAATCATTAGCTCATACACTACATTTCATACATCTAGTTGGCCGGGCGTGGTGGGTGTGGAACCAAATACAGCAGTGGGGTCAAATTGTAGAGCCCAGTTGCTACATTTTCACATAAAAATAGATTTTATCAAACAAACCTATGCTGCATTTTATCTCCGGGGCGTCATGATGACACATCAGAGTAAGATTACTGAATGTAAGTACATTATTTACATTCAGAGGTGAATGTATCAAACCAGTTGCCATGATAAGTTTGTTGTTGTTGTTGTGCCCTCTCTTCAAACAATAGCATGGCATTTATTCACTGCAATAGCTACTGTTAATTGGACACTGCAGTTAGATTAACAAGAAATGTATTTTTCCCAGAAAGTTGTCTGTTGTATACAATGTCATTCTAGTCACATTAACGCACGTTAGCAGCAATTGTCCTGGGCCAGGTTTTTTTTATACTTAAAATGAAGGGGGATAGCATCATTCATATGAACTCATCATTGGCAAAGATGTGTTTTTTTAAATGAAATAAACAATAAACTTCAGAAATGATTTTGTTAAAGCAACCAAATAACTAGGGCTTTATTTAATGTTCCATGTGGTCGATAATAAAGGGAAACTAATTTAACATAACAGGCTTTTAACATTCAATATTTGGTGGACATTTTTTACTTACAATATCAAAGGGATGCAAAAGAGATTCATTTTGTGGTATGACCCATGTCTCAAAGTACCCCAGTAAGACACTGCTAAAGGCCAGTGTTCGCATTTTGGAAATGTTATCTTTAGCAGCTTGTTTCTTATAACAGTTAGCGCTGAATGTTAGCTCTGTTTCGTTTGCACATAGATCAATCAAGAATCATAGAGAATGTGTAAATCATTTATCCAAGAGGATTGTGATGTATAAATAATAATATCATACATTTTTGTTTGATTTTGAAATCTCTTTTGGACAAATAGAATAATGAGTTTTAAGAAACCAGTTCTACTGTCGAGCCAGAGTTCCTACAGATGGTATGAGATCACAACAGCAGACGAGGTGGTTGAGGCTTTGTCACCACTGTGCAGCTTTTCATTTCCTGTTCCTAATGCCCATTGGGAGCTGTGACTCATCGGAGGTTATAAGTTAATAATGTACTATAGAACTGTTCTCATCTGAATTAAGGGGGATAGCATCATTTACACGAACTCATCAATAGCAAAGATATGTTTTCGGAATGAAACATTTTTATTTTCTTGTGACCTCATACTTTTGAGAGAAATCCTTCTTCTGTTGCCCTCTCTTTAAACTTTTCTGATTTAAATTTGAGTCTTTGGACCAGAGTTGAGATAAAGTCGCTGTACTGTTAGAGGCCGTTCAAAACAATATAAGTACTTACATGATCATTTGGGTACACCACTCCCCATGACCCCCAACATCTAACACTGGACCCATACCATAAGCCTTCCTCCCTAGACTTTTCTATGCCATGTCCACTTAGTAGGTTTTAGCCCATCGCCACACAGCAATTAGCAGTATATGACAAGCTGTGAGGGAGGACAGGATCCATGTCCACGTTTCAACCCCAGATCACGAGTCTCCAACCCGACTTCAAGGCAAGCCATGCAATTAGCCACAATAATGATAATGTGTTATAGATGAACAGTGCTGGGGTGAGATGCGAATGGGAGGCTAATGGGGGGGGGGGTTATATGTTGTGGGATATGGAGAAAATCAAACATACAATGCAGTGATGATTTAAATTCTAGCCTTTAATTATCCATTCCCTTATGTGTGGACCAACAGCATGTTTTTTGCATACTAGCCATCTCTGGCCAGTGGCCTTCAGATATCACACTGGGGTTCTAGCTTTTATTTCTTGTAAGAAAGGAGTGCCAGATGTAACTCATGCAGCTAGGCTGCTGAGAAGAAAGGGGAGATCCACTGGCACATTTCTTAGTTAGACTTTGCACAGCTAATGAAATACATTTGAATATATTGTATATTAGTACAGAAAGATGTGAGATGTGAGCTATTGCATATTTGACCATTAGAGATGTTCTATGTTGATTCTGTCCCAACATGTTTGAAATGACCGATTCCTTTACCACTATACTAGAGGATAGAACTTCAGCTTACCAATAGATAGAAAAACAGACTGCCTTGCTCAGAGCACTAAACATAACTCTGTTCTCTGTGCTCTGGGAACAAGGCCGTTCCTCCAGTCTACGATTGGGCTTTATGGAGGATATTTCACTGGGTGTTGTGCAAAACGAACCAGTTCCCCAGAGTGGCAGCAACTTCACCTTGGTGGGGTAATGCTGTGATATTCTGTTTATTCTTCACTCACTTCATTTTACTCAGAGCAAAGCCCCTGGAGATGGCTTATCTTGGAGCTGGAACAGGTGCACTCTAATTTACTCCTATTGCTTGGGGAGCCCAGGGCCCCTGTAGAGAAGAAAGTAGCAATGTAGCGCACTCCACTGTATGCCACAAACAGCCAGACAAAGAGCATTTAATGGAAAACTAAAAAGCTACTGTTTTGAGAGCAGCTCTATCATTAGAAAGTAACGGTCCTTTCCTTGACTTTTGGAGAAAAAAAAAATCACATAATTTGAGGGAGTTCCAGTCATACAACACACAGTCTGATTGTGCCCACGTTCACTCAGTATTAAATGAACATCAACTCCCAGCACAATGTAGAGAAAGTTCCGATGAAACCATGCTAGTCTCAAAACATGGATATTTATATTTTATCAGTTTTATTTAGCATTTAATCACCCATGAAAACATATGGTCTCATTAAGACAAAGTGGTTGCCTTTGTTCCCCAAAAATAAAACTATTCCCAATATTTTGATCACCTCAATTCTCTTGATTGTGACATTAGGAAGATGAGCTAGTAGTGGAGCCTTTTGTCCCACTGGCACGGTGTTTGATCCCATCAGGCAACATAGACAGTCTGGGCTATGGCCTATACGCTGCTCAGTCAGGAAAAAAAAGGTTGTATCCCCTCTCATCGTCATTCTCCAGTGCCTTTAGAATGAGCTAAGGTTTCAAGTAAGACATTTACTTTCCAATTCCTTCTCTTTAGGAACCGTGGATATGAAGAGTAGAGCTGGTTTGTATTTGTTCGGTATATTATAGGTCTGCATTCAGTCAGTATTTTTGTTTTGTGTTGTTCTTCTCTGGAGAATTATGCAATCAAAAGCAGATGCCTCAAGCAGTCTGGAAAGTGCCTCTTGTGAATACGAGAAAATCTTGTACGCAGCATTTGGGGAAGGGGGGGGACGGGTGAGGCATGAAAACATGGCAACAAAGCTAACACATATGGTATTGTTCCATGTAAAATATAGGCTTACCTGCATGCTGCTCGTTTTTTCAAAGAGATACAGTATGCCAACCCTCTACATTACGGCTCAATCCATAACTGAGTACAAAATTAATACACATTCATCAAAACAAAAAACACCATTTCCTTCTGAATCATTTGCATTAGAGTGATTTTTCCTCAAGGCTCTCACAGACAACAAATGTAAGTTCTTCAATGATGGTAGGTAACCTAGGATGTCAGTGTTAAAAAGTAGAGGTCGTTCACTCTAAACAAGGCAAAATTAATTGAGGATAGAGAGAGTGTGTGTGCATGCGTGTGTTTTTTTATGTGTGTGTGTGAGAGAGGAAAGATTCTATGCACTTTTAATGAGTGTATCTACTCTAAGCGCGCGTTTTTAATTACCTTGCTGGGTGACAAAATTTGCTGGGAGTTTATATATGCCTGAAAGGTTTTCACTTTTTGCTGTTGTCAACTCGAGAGCATTTGAACCAATCAATACCTGTCTGTCCTGTGGCACACTCATAGTTGGCCATTAGGAGAGAGCTGCTTATAGTAAGCTCAGCCAATACCATTAGCCCTAGCCTAAGGGCAGTTCCATGCCTTAGTCAGGGTAGGCACCTGCCCCCGTCATCCCCACCTCACCCCCCTTCACCCCTCCCCCACCATTAAGCAGCTCCCACTGGACATCATTTGGACACATCGGCCAAAGAGCACTTCTTTATTCCCTCTCTTTTCTTTGGCTCCACCAAAAATCAATACATCTCCCCTTTTTCTTAGTTTCACATTTTGCCTCGATATGATTCACCTCTCAGCTGAATACACATGCAGGATCAGCTTCTTTTATCTTCTATTTCCTGTGAGTTATAGGTCCACAACTCTCATTTAAAGCAAAGAAATTGAGAAATGAATGGCAAGTTATTTTGCTCTTTTGATACAAAACAGATCCTATAATCACTATTTTATAACACAACTAAGGTAGTTCTTTTTTTTTTACACGTTGTGATCTGGTCTCTCAGAGAATTTGATGTTACCATTGTATGTTCACAAATGACTGCCATTGTAACAATAATATTGACATCATGAAAAACACATTTCCAATGTCAATTTTACAAACACTTTGTCCATGGTATATGAGGTTCATCAACCCTAAAATATCTTCTCTGTGATTGTTAGACTCTACCCTACCTCTCAACTAGGGCCGTGATTCAATCCGTTTACCTTTGTCAACAATGGTGCTTTTAAAAGCAATGTTCCCGCGTTTGCCGAGACCTCATGAAAGGTAAAGACTGGATATGCCGGCTCAATCGAAAACTACCTTTAATTGACGCATTTTCCACAAAGTGCGATGTGATTAAATCCCAGCCTAGGTTTCTCTTTTCTTAGCGATGTGTCATACCAACCCCATAAAGAAGACAGGAGACCAGAACACCCACTTATTACTTCCATTTTTATTGCAGACAATACTCTTTTGCAGACTAAATTAGTATATGTTATAATTAAGGTAGCTAGAGTCATTCACTTACTCAGGCCAACCTTCCCCATTTACAGCCATAAGGAGAGGAAGACAGCCCTGAGTCTCAGACACTCCTGTTTATAATAATAACTCTGAAGAGTGATATAGCTGGTTGGTGGTTCTGCAGCGCTGGCGATCTCGGTGGTCACCTCTTATCGACCGGGGTCCTAATGAGCAGCAGTAGGGTTGTGGCTAATAGTGTTGTGTCTGGCGTCCGTTGTAAACGCCCACACTGAGATTATCATTCCCAGGGGGCTGTGGGAAAGGTTGGGCCGAGCCAAGCCCTCAGGGTGGTGGCAACACACTTCAGAGGTCAAGGATCAAAATGAACAGAGTCAGGGTTTCCCTCGTTGTCTTGAGATAAATCAGATCTAGTACTGTGTACACTGTTGTCTATCCCAATCCCAACGTCCATATTCACAGATTGCAACCACGCCTATTTGGTATTACAGTAATAACAACAATGTTTGGATTTTAGATGAATTCCCTCTCAAATAAAATGTTGACAATCACTTTTATCACCCATCAAATCACCCTTTTATCAAACCACCAAACACGATTTATCCAAAGTTGCATTCCAGTTGTTGAAACTATTACTGCACCAAAGTCAGGGGGTCTCCACTAAACCTCCTACTGTAACTGGTATTAAGAGACCATGAAAGAGACCTGGCTTGACAGACTGGTTATTGACTTATATGACTTCAGAGACTTTTCTGGCACGAACACACCCATCCCCTTCAGATAGCAGGGGAGTCATTGTCGTTTTCGATGCATGGACATTCTGTCTTTGTTGTGAGACAGCCAAAAACGTTCAGCACAATCAGTCATAAGTACACATGAGATACTTGTTATCGTTGAACCAGTAACCTGTGGGGTAAGAAATGCACTTATTATTTTTCAATCAAATCAAATCATAAGTAAATCAAGAATTGTAATCAGAATCCAAATGTTTTTTTTTTTAAATTAAACCTGCAGGCACTTCATGACTAAAAAAAGAATTGTAATCGTAATCAAAATAACCTTTTTTCATTTTCTTTTTCATTACTCTTCCTAAGAGTGTGCTTTTACACCGCGGTAACAACAATATTTTACCAGTGCAAGTTTGATTGAATTCAGCCCCATAGAGTATTAGTAGTCCTCCATTGTAATGAAGTCAGCCAACCCAGTGCCCTGGTGGAGTCATGCCCCATTCGGAGTCACAATGCCATGTCCTAGCAAATGCTGAGCATGTAAAACAGATCTGTCAATTATTCAACATGAACAGGAGGATGTGAGGAGTGACATGGGGGATGGACAGGGGGCTGACTGTGCCTCGGGCAGATGGGGTACCGCTTTGATGTGAGTGTGTGGGCCCTGCAGAGTGGTGCAAGGTGTGCTGGGTAATCCGGCTGCACCCTATGTTTCTCCAACTCTCTTGCCCACTCTTCTTATTCTATCACCTCTTCTCTCGGTCACATCTCTCTCTTGCCTACTTTCTCTCACCCCTGCCGCCTTCCCCTTTACCTAATGTTCTTGCTAGTCTTATATAGAAATTTTACTGAAATATTGTCAACAGTCACAAGAAACCGACTCATCGGAAGTTGACGTCTTTTTACCTACATTAGAGTTGACTTGGAAGCGAAGCTAGGTGATTGCCATTGATCCGTGAACAGTATAGTGCCAGAGACTGTTACAGTTGCAGTATATCGTAGAAGACTTGGTGTAATATTGTTACTGTAGTGTTATAGAATTGGTATTACTCATTGATAGAGTGAATACTGAAAGTTGTCCTCTCTAGAGTCTCCACTGGCAGTCTTACAATAGCAGGCTTAATTACGCTTAGTTTCTAGCAGAGAAAAAGTTCATGGTTGACATTTATCTCCACCAGGAGTGCTCCCTGCAATAACAATAGAAAACCAAATAAGACCTCGTTAATATGCATAACGGCACCCATGAACTTAATTGTCAAGTTGCTTTTATCAACCTGTCAAAGGATTGACAATTAAAACAGCCTCCGTTAAAACTTTAATGAGAAGCAAGTAGGAGAGAGGGAGGATGGGGGAACAAAAAGACACGAGCTTCATCCGTCATGAAAGACACTACAAGACAACTATACCCATTATTATTTCCTATCTGGAAAAAAAAACTATGCAAATGACATTATGCATTTTTAAATAATGAGTCAATGAGTAATAACTAATTTATTACCTATACTCTTAGAATGAATATTTAAAGCTGTTTTCAAGCTGATGAATTCATTAGATCATTTTGTGTTTCTTGTTTTGCCTCAAGGTCCTGAATGTCTGCCCTTCTTGGGGAAATCCAGTTGAAGTGGATATTCAAGTTATACTGGCAAAGTTCTGAACTCTATAGCACAGAGGAGGAATATGTCCTGTCGACAGATACTGAAAGCTAGAACAATGGTCAAGTTATCTTATGCCCTACGAGGGAGACCGATGCACCATTTTCCACATTGACACCAGTATGCCTATTTTCCAGTGGGGAGTTGAAAGTGCTGACTCAGTCCCAGTGTGCTGGATGTTGTGCTCCCTTACAGATGTGACCGTTAATATGCTTGCATCCATAATCATTAGTGTGTCTCAGTGCACAGGTAGCGGATGGGGCCCAGTGCGTCTGCCATTTTGTCTCGGTTCACTGTGCTCCCCTGCAGATGTGAACGAGACACACCTGCTTAGGGGCTCTCAAATGGACCGGCGCCATCCGTCACAGCTCACGCAAAGCTTGCTTTGTCAGAACAAGGCCCTGGTTCCAGTCCAACAGCCCTAAGACTGTAGGTCAGTGGACGTCTCTGGTGGTAAGCCCACCCCACATAATATTCTACAACCCCACACCTCTTTTTCCCCAGGTAAGCTCTCTCAGATAAAGCAAGTAAGACAGAATATAAACACATGAATTCACAGAGACAAGGATGTACAACTCCTTGCATGAGTAACTCAAACTTCTTTCATGGACATGCATTACTTGCATTCACATTTGTTTACACACACATTGGCATGCAGCATATCTCAAGCCTGCATTGGTTCCCATGGTCTGATCAGGCCAGCTGGCTCAGAACCGCAACCAAACCAAACTGGTGACAGCCAGTAGTAGAAAAAGTACCCAATCGTCATACTTGAGTAAAAGTAAAGATATTTTAATAGAAAATGACTCAAGTAAAAGTTGAAGGACCAGTAAAATTCTACTTGAGAAAAGTCTAAAAGTATTTGATTTGAAATATTCAAAAGTATCAAAAGTAAATTTAAATATAAATCATTTAAAATTCCTTATATTAAGTCAACCAGACAGCACCATTTTCTTGTTTTTTTATAATTCATTCTCCAACATTCAAACATAATTAACAAACAAAGCATGTGTGCTATGAGTCCGCCAGATCAGAAGCAATAGGGTTAACCAGGGACGTTCTATTGATAAGTGAGAGAATTGGACCATTTTCCTGTCCTGCTAAGCACTCAAAATGTAAAGAGTTGGCAACCGAAAGGTTGCAAGATCTAATGTCCGAGCTGACAAGGTACAAATCTGTCGTTCTGCCCCTGAACAAGGCAGTTAACTCACTGTTCCTAGGCCGTCATTGAAAATAAGAATTAGTTCTTAACTGGCTTGCCTAGTTAAATAAATAAAACATTTAAAAAAAGGTTACTGCATCAACAGTAGCAGCTCATCAGGGTGGAAAGTGTTGTTGAACAGCAAAAAGAGGAGAAAAACCCTTAGGTGAAGCCAAGAGAAAAGCTGTCTGTGGACTGACAGAAACACATCAATGGATGCTACTGTATATGCTTAGACCAACAAACAGAATTCAGTCACTGATGTGCCATACTTTATTATAAACACATTCATATTAAAGTCTTGATAAAGGCATCAATGTTGTCACATTTCTAAATCCAACCCTTTTTATTTCCTTATAATGTTTTTTAATATAATTGAATCACAACAATATGAGACATTAACAGATAGAGTATAGAATCTGTGAATGTAATCATCATTGTTAGCTTCAATATACTGTATCTTTCCATTTGGTCCAACAGTAGGTCTATGTGAGTTATATTCTACCTTCATAGTTTGGTTTTTGTGGATTCTTGACAACATGAGAGAGCCCTCCCCAACCTGTCCCCTTCATCTCATCAACATCCTGGTCTTATTCAACATGCGCTGGAGATAACTGACAACATGTGAGATTCTTGACCAGGATGAGAGACCAGACCAGACGATCACCATAACAGGTAGCCTTGGGGTGCTGACTCGGGCTGGGGAAGCCGGGGGAGAGAGGCTGTACCACTGTACCACAACCCTGACTGTGTTTGTCTGTGCGTCACTATGTCTGTCCAGTGATTATGAACAGGTCCCAGACGGGTGCCTTCAGGAACCCCCCAGGCCACTCACAGCCTCCCTATCCTCTGCTACGCTATCTGTCACTTGGGATTTTACTGAAGTATGGAAAGCAGAGAAGTGTATCTGGAAGATACATTCTAAATATGTACAGTGCCAGTCAAAAGTTTGACATACCTACTCATTCAAATAATTATTTAATTTATTTAGACTATTTTCTACATTTTATAATAATAGAGAAGATATCCAAACTATAAAATAACACATATGGAACCATGTATAACCCAAAAAGTGTTTAAAAAATAAAAACATTTTTACATTTGATATTTTATATTTGTGATTCTTCCAAGTAGCTACCCTTTGCCTTGATGACAGCTTTGCACACTCTTGGCATTATCTCAACCAGCTTCATAAGGTGGAATGCATTTCAATTAACAGGTGTGCCTTGCTAAAAGTAAGATTGTGGAATTTGAGACAAGCAGTTGTGTTGTGACAAGGTAGGGGTAGTATACAGAAGATGGCCCTTGTTGGTAAAAGACCAAGTCCATATTATGGCAGTAACAGCCCAAATAAGCAAAAAAAATAAAGAAAAACCCTTGAATGAGTAGGTGTGTCCAAATTGTTTTACTTATTTTCTTTTTTATAAGTTCTTGATTCAATCATTTAAGAGAGACAAAGAAAAATATTTGTGTTTGAATTATATCACTATCTCCAATTGAATAAATGTACTATTTTGTAATGTTCAGATTTGAAACAACAGTTGGACGTCAATAACCCTTCACAGATTGATAATGTCTCTGGATTTACAGTAACGTGCTCTGTTATGGAGTGTGAAACTCTCTACTAACTAAAAAAAAATCATAACTAATGAGTCCATTTAGCGCCCAGCACCGGACTCTGGCCAGCAATCTGCATGGGAATTCATAGGCAATTTGCCACCAACTTAAGGGCTCTGCTCCCAAACGTTATCAATGAGCTTGTCAGGTAACGGCCTAACCTCCTTTTGTTCCCTCCACCTCCCACCTTTCTTCTCCAGTCACTGTGCCCGTTCCCCTGGCCCCAAAGAGGAACCAGTGGCATGATGTCACACACCTGTTTGGCTGGAGGCAGGGGCCTGGAGACTCTAGGAGCTGTGGGGTGTCAAGTTGGCACCCCTGCTACGCCCTGTGGATGTGTCAAAATGGCAGATGATGGTTGGGGTGTGTGCAGCTGCTAGGGATGAAGAGTGCCAAGAGCGCATGTTTCCTGCGGTGAGTTTTAATTTGCTCTACCCATCTTCTGAAGAGCCCTCCCAACCTCCCTCACACACACACACACACACACACACACACACACACACACACACACACACACACACACACACACACACACACACACACACACACACACACACACACACACACACACACACACACACACACACACACACACACACACACACACACACACACACACACGCTCACATACACCTTGCTAGTACCACTGCAGCTGTAGCGGGGGCCACCCAAGGGCGCAGTGGTTCCATATGAACACATATAGCGGAAGGGATTGGATGGGATAGCTAGGGAAAAGTTGTGAGGGGGCTCAGAGAATAACTTACCATTCTAAGATGAATCAAACTCAAAACAAAGTTACTGGCCCAAATCCATGTTCTTGTTGTAAAATACTTTTTGTGGCATTCAGTTGGTAAAAACTAAGAAAAAAACATCCCAAAACTTGCTCATGGAATTTGTGGCTGCTGTTGCTGTTATGCCAGGGGTGCATCTTTCCTGACTCCACTTATGCATTTGTCACTGGTAACTTAAATCCCCATTGATCAGACAGCAAGTGTGAATTTCCCACTTTGCGAACAAACCCATTTTCACACGGGACACACACAGATACCTGACAGTTACACCCAAACAAGCCATGCTGTTTACTTCAGAACAAACACATAGATGCCAACCAACAAATCTATTCTCAATACACACATCACCCTAGACGTAAAGAGATTCAATTTTCGCCTACCGGGAGGGTTTCCTCTTTTTTTTTGTTATAAAAAAAATTCCCCTCTTGTGTCAAGACAGCTGCCTTTGATGTTGGCATCTAATATACAGGGCTAAAAAACTATAGTTTTCTGTGAGCTGACAGATAAAACAGAGCAAGACGCCATTACCCTGCAAAGCTGAATAATGAGGAGACCTGAACACACAGAAGACAGGAGCCCAGTTGAATTACCGCGGTCTCTCATCCAAGGTGGGAGCTTTTTGACAGCTTTCCAGGCAGCACAACACATTTCCATACTGACTTTGCTCTGAAGTGCCAAAGAAAAGCTTTGATGAAAACATAACTGGGAAACTGGGAAATCTCCTTTTCTTCCATCGAACAACAAAGACCAAACGACAATGGAAAACCAGGCAGTGTCAAGCTGCAGCTTTCTGTTCTTTAATTACAGTGTCGATATGCACTTGAATGTTCTCCTAGTCTTGCACTCACCCACATAGTATACCGTTTAGCAATGTCTTTCTTTTTGAATTACCATCGGAGTAGACACACACCTAACAAGCCATAGTTTAAATCATTGATTTAGTTCCAAAAGGAGACAGATATTAAACACCATGATACAATATTAGATCCTATATTCTGTCTACTGTACACTATAAAACCAAGTGACTAGGACCTGAACTCATAACTAAACACTTTTCTGTAACCCTTTCTAAAGGTGTTAATTTACGGAAACCTGTCACAGTGTTTAGATTGCAAACACCAGAACATGTTTATTCGCTGTAACACTTTCTAAACACATGAACATGTTTTAAACACGAAACACTGGAGGTGTTGTTTTAACATTATAGGGTGTAAAGCCATATTTGCATATTTCCCAGCATGCCTTTCGGGTGAAGATGAGAGACACCCAGACATGACTGTGTTTGTTAGTGACAGAGACTTAATTGTTGCTTTCAATAACTTGCATTCCTGAATACATCACCAAGTGACTGCTTGAGTGAATGTGTTTCAATTAAAACTAAACCCTTCATGACCACATATTAAAACATTCATATGACATTTAGTTATGGCCTAGTTGTCCTCAACATTGTGGTCTGAAATTCCTGGCTCATGGGCCACATCAGACCTGCAAGTCACAATACATTGGTTTGTGAATTGATTAGTAATTCCCATCGGAATTCAGCCAAAGGGAGGATATCCAACAACTGGAATATATTATCACCCACAACCTGCACTCAGAATGAGTGCTATGTTAAAATACTAAATAAATAAGAAACTGGAACAACCATCTCAGTATCAGGTGCAATATACCCAACCCCTTACATATTGGAAAAAGTCCAACCCCTTACAGATTGGATTAGTTTAGAAAAATGTACGTTATTTCTTTTTGTATAAACTCAGAAAAAAAAGCAACTTCCCTTTTCAGGACCCTGTATTTCAAAGATAATTCATTCAAATCTAAATAACTTCACAGATCTTCATGGTAAAGGGTTTAAACACTGTTTACCATGCTTGTTCAATAAACCAAAACAATTAATGAACATGCACCTGTGGAACGTTCGTTAAGACACTAACAGCTTACAGACGGTAGGGAATTAAGGTCACAGTTATGAAAACTTAGGACACTAAAGAGGCCTTTCTACTGACTCTGAAAAACACCAAAAGAAAGATGCCCAGGGTCCCTGCTGATCTGCGTGAACATGCCTTAGGTATGCTGCAAGGAGGCATGAAGACTGCAGATGTGGCCAGGGCAATAAATTGCAATGTTCATACTGTGAGACACCTAAGACAGCGGTACTGGGAGACAGGACCGACAGCTGATCGTCCTCGCAGTTGCAGACCATGTGTAACAACACCTGCACAGGATCGGTACATCCGAACATCCCACCTGTGGGACAGGTACAGTATGGCAACAACAACTGCTCGAGTTACACCAGGAATGCACAATCCCTCCATCAGTGTTCAGACTGTCCACAATAGGCTGAGAGAGGCTGGACTGAGAGCTTGTAGGCCTGTTGTAAGGCATGTCCTCACCAGACATCACCGGCAACATCGTCGCCTATGGGCACAAGCCAACCGTGCTCTTCACTGACGAGTCACGGTTTTGTCTCACCAGGGGTGATGGTCGGATTCACGTTTATCGTCGAAGGAATGAGCGCTACACCGAGGCCTGTACTCTGGAGCGGGATCGATTTGGAGGTGGACATGACCCTCCAGTATGACAATGCCACCAGCCATACTGCTCATTCTGTGCATGATTTCTTGTGAGACAGTAATGTAAGTGTTCTGCCATGGCCAGCGAAGAGCCCGGATCTCAATCCCATTGAGCAGGTCTGGGCTGTGTTGGATCTGAGGGTGAAGGCTAGGGCCATTCCCCCCCAGAAATGTTTGGGAACTTGCAAGTGCCTTGGTGGATGAGTAGGGTAACATCTCACAGAAACATCTGGCAAAACTGGTACAGTCCATGAGGAGGAGATGCACTGCAGTACCTAATGCAGCTGGTGACCTCACCAGATACTGAATGTTACTTTTGATTTTGAACCCCCCCTTTGTTTTATTCCATTTCTGTTAGTCACATGTCTGTGGAACTTGTTCAGTTTATGTCTCAGTTGTTGAATCTTGATATGTTCATACAAATATTTACACATGTTAAGTTTGCTGAAAATAAACGCAGCTGACAGTGAGAGGACATTTCTTTTTTTGCTGAGTTTAGTATACGATCAAATAACCAATCAATGTGCATGAGGAAACATAGATTTTAAAACAAACTATTCTAAAAGTCAACCAGCAACAACGTATGCTGGAAGAAATGATAATGAGGCCCACCGCACATATTTTTCACCAGAGCGTTAGCAGAAATGACCTCAACACAGTTGAGTAATAACAACACTATGAGATTGAAAATATTTCTTGAATCAAATGTCATGTTCAGTTGTGCTTAAACGTAAGTAAAGTGACAGACATTCCTAACACCAGGGGCAGAGCCAGAGGGGTGTCCGGGGTGGCACTGGCATCTGTTTGGCCATCCCAAAATTGAATTTGTTACTGGCAGTTTGATGCTGATTGACATCTCATTTCACCTCTTGTTGAAAGAAGAATTCATTTTGATGTTTGGCGGCGCATTTTTCCAATTGAGGACGAGGAAGAGAGAAGATTAACGTTGGTTGCAAGATGCAGAAGAATAGGATTGAGAAGAACATACAGAAGAAGAGAGAATATTTCCACAGCTCCACAAGCTCTTTTTGGGATCGGCGAAAGCATCATATTTGAAGTAAGTTTTAAGGTTTGGCATCGGGTTTAGGTTTCCTGAACAACTTTTACAACAGTAGAGTCGCTGTGTAAGTTAATGTTAGACCTTTGGCTCCATGCTTCTACACCTGCATTGCTTGCTGTTTGGGGTTTTAGGCTGGGTTTCTGTACAGCACTTTGAGATATCAGCTGATGATTTGATTTGATTTGATTTGATTAACAGACAGTTACTCAGATAAGAGAGATTGGTTCCAATTTAACCTAACATTATGTTTACATCTGTGCTAGTAATAAACAAATATGCCGTGCGGTGTCTTAAGTTACAGTATACAAATGTTTAGCTAATGTGGGGTAACTAGTAGGCTACAGCTGTCAGTGTTCAGCAAGTTAGCATTCAGTAACTTCAAATCCATTAACTCAGTTAGATTTTCATACTTGAACTCAAAACAAACAATTGTTATTATCAATCTGTTAACGTTACGCAAACGATTACCACAATTTGCAGAATACCTGTTTCCTATCGTACATGTGTAAGGAATTATAGTTAGCTAAGTTACTTACTGCAGAGTAGGGCTAGCCATGATCTAACTAGTAATGTAGGCTGGGACATGATCTTAAACTACAGTCATGATAATGGGGATTTGTAATTAAGATTGAGATTGGTCTAAAATGTGGGTAATTGGATGCTTAGATGTAACCATAGACGGTCTTATTTTTTTGCATAGGGTCAAATAAACATGAAAAGAAAGGGAGAGATATCAGACTTATTTTTAAGGAATCACAAACAGGCAGATCAGGTGCAAACAGACCCCAGAGCAGCTCCCTACCTGAGGCTAGTCAGAGTCAGCGTGGTCAGACTTCACAAGGACCCAGTCTACCAACACCAGGTCAGAGCATCTACCAGGCAGCCAGTCACATGCCCAGTTCTGAATTTAAGTTTTGCTTCAGCTTGTAATAGATGATTTTGTCAGATTGAGCCTCACTTTAAAATGTTGGTTGTTGATTCATGTGTGTTCTTGTTTTGATGGCTGTGGCATTTTTACTGTGTTTATACACTAATGATTATTATGTTATTTTGATGTAATAGATGTATCAAGGGATGACACATTGACCTCTGACTCTGAGCAGGACAGTGAGCCAGAGCTGCCAGGAGGTGTCATCGAGCCCCTCCCAACTGCATCAAGCACCAGATGTGCTGTTCCAAAAGGACCCGATGGTCGGCCAGGCCTATACATTAAACTACACATTTTAGTTAGCTACTGTTAGTATCTAATATTGTGGATCCCTTAATTAATTATACATTTACATAGAGATATGAAACATTATTATAAAGTGTATTTCAGACATTTCAAGATTCAGAGAAGAGGGTCCCTCCTGTACAGTCGTGTTTGAAAACATTTCCCAGAACTCAGCATGGTACTAGGAAAAGGGCTTTAACAGCTCCTAGTATAAGGACAATTCTTGGCTGCATGAATATTCTGTAAATCAAGATTCGACTTATTGTTTCGCCTGTAGGCATTTTTCTCTGCTCAATACATCACAGTCAGGGTTTTGTAACTGGAAAATGCGCTGTTAAAAGATCCTGGGTTTAAGCTCCATTTGAAGGCAGAGCATCATATCAATGCTAGGTATGCTTGGAATCAGCATAAAAGGGCTATTGACAGCAACTCATCAATGTTAGATGTCATAAATGAAGACCGGAACAAGAAAGTGGAGGAAAACTGTACTTACATTAAAACAATTGCAGATGTGCTCATATTAACTGCCACTCAAAATATAGCGCAGAGATGTCATCGAGAGTCTGATGATTCTCACAACAAGGGTAATGTTTTGACAATCTTAGAAGAAATAGCAAAGCACCCTCTCATAGAGAAAAGGATGCATGCATGTGACAATGCTAAGTACACAAGCCACCAAATACAGAACAAAGTTCTTCAGGGCTTAGCTAAGATGGTACAAAGTGAAATAATAAGAGAAGTAAAAGAAAGTGAAGTTTGTAGTGTAATTGCAGATGAAACCAAAGATTTAAAGAAAAATAACAAATGTATTCAGTTGTGAGGTACTATTGCATATGGGGCCATCCACAAAAGCTTTTTACACTTTCAGTCAGCTGAAAGATTAGATGCAGCAGGTCTCACAAAAATGATCATTGATTGCCTTGAAAAACATGGTCTGGACTACAGAAATAATTTTCCGGGACAAGGCTATGACGGTGCATCCGTCATGAGCGCAAAGCATTCTGGTGTGTCTGCACGGATTAAAAACAGTGCAAGATGTCACGACTTCCGCCGAAGTCGGCTCCTCTCCTTGTTCGGGCGGCGTTCGGCCGTCAATGTCACCGGCTTTCTAGCCATCGCCGCTCCATTTTTCATTTATCCATTTGTTTTGTCTTGTTCCCTGCACACCTGGTTTTCATTCCCAATCACACATCATGTATTTATTCCTCTGTTCCCCCTCATGTCTTTGTGTGAAATTGTTTGTTTGTTACGTGTAGCCCGTATTTGCCTGGTTAGCACCGGGTCTGTGTTTGGCCAGTGTGTGTTGGTTTTTGTACCATTTCCTGTACTTTGGGCGATGCTGTAAAATTGGTGCCTGAGTCAGTTAACTTTTTTGCTCTCCTGCAGAAGAAGCTTGTGTCCCCAGCAGTAGCCCAGGGAACAACAGAGACTTACGAATGTATGGTGGGCATGCAGAAACATGGCATGCCGTAATCTGAGGGACAGGCTTCCAGCAGTTCTGAGAGTGCTACAGGATATCACGCTTGAAAATATTGGTGATAGATCAGTGGAGGCAAGGGGCCTTCTTTCTCTGATAGATGTACAGTTCATAGGGCTTTTGGTTACCTTTTGTAAAGCGTTTGGTGATGCCAAATGTCTTTCTGACATGCTCCAATCAAGCTCTCTTGACCTAGCAAGGGCTGTGGATCTAGAAGGTGCCCTTACAGACCCATTACAGGACTATAGAAGTGAGGGTTACTTTGGAGAACTATGGAAAGAGGTTGAAGAGATTGCAAAGCACTGCAAAAACAAGTGTACAAACAGTGTGTAAAAGACACCCTAAAACAAGCTTAAGATTTCACGACTCATTGTTGATGCACACTATCTATCTTTTACCAAGTGCTTTGTGCTTGACAGTCTCATAGCTGAGCTGCAGAGGCATTATTCAAAGAAGAATTGTGAGATAATGCAAGGGGTCCAGTCTCTCAACCCAAAGAGGACAACATTCGTGAATGAGGCGCCTCTGTTTGCCTTTGCTCAGATCTTTGAGTCAGATTTAGAGGACCTCAAACATGAGGTTCACCAAACCAAGCGGCTTCTTGATAGGAGAATGAAAAGTGGAAGGGACAGACTGTCTACTCTCCTTGACTTTGCTGTGTTTCTAGAACCTTATAAAGAGGTCTTCCATGAGCTATTTCGACTTTGTAAGATTTACGTTGTTACACCAGTCAAAATCAAATCAAATCAAATGTTATTAGTCACATGTGCCGAATACAACAGGTACAACAGCATTTTGCCTTACAGTAAAATGCTTACTTACGAGCCCCTAAGCGGTAATGCAGTTTAAAAAAATACGGATAAGAATAAGAGATAAAAGTAACAAGTAATTAAAGAGCAGCAGTAAAAAATAACAATATATACTGGAGGGTGCCGGTACAGAGACAATGTGCGGGGGCACTGGTTATTTGAGGTAGTATGTAGATGTAGGTAGAGTTAATTAAGTGACTATGCATAGATGATAACAGAGAGTGGCAGTGGTGTGGAGAGGGGAGAGGGTGGCAAAGTGAATAGTCTGGGTAGCCATTTGACTAGATGTTCAGGAGTCTTATGGCTTGGGGGTCGAAGCTGTTTAGAAGCCTCTTGGACCTAGACTTGGTGCTCCGGTACCGCTTGCCGTGTGGTAGCAGGGAGAACAGTCTATGTCTAGGAGGCTGGAGTCTTTGACAATTTGTAAGGCCTTCCTCTGACACTGCCTGGTATAGAGGTCCTGGATGGCAGGAAGCTTGGTTCCAGTCAGCAGTGCTTCTTGCGAGAGAAGCTTCTCAGCTTTAAAACTGATTAAATCCCACCTTAGGACAACAGTGGTTGATGACAGGTTAAGTCACCTCAGGAATTCTCAGTGTTGAGTCAAGGAGGGCACGCTCCCGCAACATGGATTAGTTTGTAAAACATTTAGCCAGTTCTCACCAGAACCGCAGAATTATGCTGTTTTAAATCTACCTAGGATAATTTGTCACTTAGGCAGTCCCTCTGGTCATGATTAAAAACCTGCACTGTGTACTAGCGAGTACATTCTAAAATGATAAATCCAAGGGGTATCATGTCACACAGATTTAATTTGGTCTTGATTAGGTCAATTCCCAAACTTTACTTTGCTATTATGATATATATGAGCATAAATATCATACTGTAAGTTTGTAATATTGATGGGCACCAAAATTATTTTTATTTTTCAAGTCCATTTCTGCTCGATACTGCGTGTTTTTAGTCTGTAAATTTCATTTCTTTTGTAAATAACCTATGCAATTTATGGTGCGTGAGCTTTATGTTCTGAAAATATTTAGGATGTTCAACACTTATAGACCCAGATGATATATTAATGAAAACAGAGTGACCCAGGTCTCTCAGATCTCAGAGATACACACTAATTTTCTGTCATGGTCTATGGACCCCCCGAAGTAGCCTTGGCCACCCCCTGGCCACCCCATGTAGAAAACCCTAGTTCTGCCGCTGCCTAACACTGATCTGAGTAAAAGAAATGGAAAGTCACATCCATTATTAATGAATAAATGCACTCTAAACAGGATGATGGGAAGTAAACACTAGTGTTTAACATTTGAACACTTAGGAGATATAGGTGTTCTCCTGATTGGAAATGGACTGGAAAAAGCTGACTATCATGTTTACATGACTATCATGACTACATGGAACTCTGTTCCACATCAGGTAACTGATGCAAGCAGTAGAATCAGATTTAAGAAACAGATACAAATGTATCTTATGGAACAGCGGGGACTGTGAAGAGACACACACAAAGATACAGAAACACGCATACGCACACAAG
Source organism: Oncorhynchus gorbuscha (assembly GCF_021184085.1). NCBI lineage: Eukaryota > Metazoa > Chordata > Actinopteri > Salmoniformes > Salmonidae > Oncorhynchus > Oncorhynchus gorbuscha. Next base: position 64,850 of record NW_025745691.1, on the reverse strand, counting down.
CGCTAGCACACACACGTACATTGTAATATTGTTGTATGGTGGTATTATACATATTGTAAATATGTAGTGGTGTACTAATTCTATATGATGTACTGTTCTATATTTAGTTTTTGAATGTAATGTAAGTGCAGTTTGTATACAAATACAAGTAATCGTACATTCTAAATGCCTGTGATTAAGACGAGAACACTTATTGGCAAATCTAAATGCCTAATGTTTATGTGTTAAACGTTGACGTTAAAGTTGTAAAAACGTTTCATGGTTTTACAGTGTAACAGAATAGGTTTGGATGTTAGATGTTTGGCAGAGACGCGGTGTGCTGTCTTGTTGGCAGGGCCCTGTGCCTCAGTATGTTGGTGACTCTGGGTCTTAACGACAGGCTAAACGAAGCGGGCGCTACTGCCCCCTGGATAGGTCATTACCCAACCATGGCCAAGAGCTAAACTGGAGCAGGGCTCTTTAAAGAGGGGAGCAGGTGTGTTTCACCATAGGGGCTGGACCCAGCCCAAGACCAAACAGCCTTAACAGTCTTTATCTCCTTCATAATGAGGCCATGCTCTCCAGTCTCCACAAACCCACCCTAACTCAGCCCAGAAGGGCTAAGGAAGGAGGTGTGGACAGGCCAACCCTCTCTCCGGTTAAATGGTGACAGCATCAAATGACCTGCCTCCCATGCAACTAAATTACAATAGAATGCCATGAATACTATTATGCATGGTTACAAAGACTTACAGGCACCAGTCAGTCAGAGCTGTTCCCATCTAAGCAATTTTTCTAAGACATTTTTCGTGAAAAATGTATATGGAGCATAACATCTCCACATGCTGTTATTAGAAGGTACAATTAAGAAACCAAGATCCAATTTTAAATAACCTGTTTCTCTGGTTTACCTGAAAATTGTATTGCATTAGGGAATGTATGTGTGTGTCTGTGTGTCTGTGTGTGTGTGTGTGTGTGTGTGTGTGTGTGTGTGTGTGTGTGTGTGTGTGTGTGTGTGTGTGTGTGTGTGTGTGTGTGTGTGTGTGTGTGTGTGTGTGTGTGTGTGTGTGTGTGTGTGTGTGTGTGTGTGTGTGTGCGTGTTATTGTCCCTCTCTTCTTTCACCTGTCTGAGTGTGCTCCCTGGTATGGTCCCCAAAGTCTTCTCAGCCCTGTCAAGCAAGTTGAACTTGATCAACATCAAACAGCATAGCATTCAAAAGTATTAGTGTTCCCTGTTGATGAGCGCTCTTGCTATCACAAATCAGTCCCTGAGCTACTTCATAATTTATGTCTAATTCATCAGTGCTGTCTACTTGCACGCACGCAGGAACTAACACATGTACACACAGCCACACGCACACACACCCACCAACGCACCACAAGCAAGCACCCCTGAAATCTACATCTTAGCCTTTGTTTATATGTAATGCAAGCTTCCTGCCATCCAGGACCTCTATGCCAGGTGGTGTCAGAGGAAGGCCCCCAAAAAATGTCAGACTCCAGACACCCTAGTCATAGACTGTTCTCCCTGCTACCACACAGCAAGCGGTACCGGAGAGCCAAATCTAGGTCCAAGAGGCTTCTAAACAGCTTCTACCCCCAAGCCATAAGACTCCTGAACATCTAGTCAAATGGCCACCCAGACTATTTGCATTGTCCCCCCTCCCCTCTCCACACCACTGCCACTCTCTGTTGTCAACTATGCATAGTCACTTTAATTAACTCTACCTACATATACATATTACCTCAATTTACTGGTGCCCCCGAACATTGACTCTGTACCGGCACCCGCCTTTATATATTGTTATGTTTTACTGCTGCTCTTTAATTACGTGTTACTTTTCTCTTATTCTTATCTGTATTTTTTAAACTGTACTGTTGGTTAGGGGCTTGTAAGTAAGGATTCCACTGTAAGGTGAATACCTGTTGTATTCGGCGCATGTGACTATTAGAATTTGTTTCCATTAGTTTTCTTTTAGCATGATTTTATCACAAATTTGTCAACGTGTTTAATCTACTAAAATATAACTTGATTTCTGAATGCATGAGGTCTGTACAAAGAATAATATATTGAGGACAATTGGGCCTGAACACAGTGGATCTAGATTATCGCATAGATCCAGCAGCTCTTGTGTTTTCTGAGCATCCTGAGGTGTGAGTCCTTGGATGTGAGTCCTGGGGTAGCCCCGTGGTGCCTTGACCCCTGACCTAGCGTGGGCGATCCCACCAGATGTGGAGTGTGTGCTGGGACGGAGTAGAGGGACGTCTCAGTCTCATGCAGGGAGGCCATGTCTCCCCATTCTGCCACAGAGAGCATGGCCAGAGGGGCTCTGTCAGCACCATTATCAATCATACCCTCTCTCCTTCTCTTGCTTTCACTCGCTCACTTTCTCTCTGTCCTTCTGTTTCTCTCTCTCTTTCTTGCTTTCTCTCTGTCCCTATAATGCTCTCACTCACTTACACTTTCACTCTCTCTCTCTCTCTCTCACTCTCTCTCTCTGTTTTCTCGAAGGCCCCGGGCCCCTCCTCATGACAAAGTCTCACATCTGCAATAAGGGCAAATGCGTTACAGCCAGTGGAACAGACAACAACAAAATAAACAACATACCTGGGGTGGATCTCCTCCAATTCAGGCCTGCCAGTCTGGCTTTGGTGCATTTTTAAAACATCACTAGGTAATTGAAGCCGAATGTTCCGACTGACACATTTGCATGGGGTTGTAGGCTGCGGAGCAGCTGGTATGCACCAGTACGACTCCAGCTCAACCAGTCCCTCCGACTTCATGTGTAGCACTTAATTGGTTCCCAAGGCAAGAATGAAATATTTAGCTTGCACGTGCTTTAATGCGATTGATTTTGATCTGACAGCTGTGCCTGTCCCATGCGAGGGGAGAAAGAGAGAAGGCAAGGGGCTGTCTGGGCTCTTTGCTCCTCTGTACCACAACGTTGTCACGTGCTCAACCACACACAAACAACGCCATGGTCGTAGTGTAAAGGATCATTCATAGGTGCCATATCATATGCTATCAACTCAAACATTTGTCTAACGTGTAGGCAGGACCTGTACCCATAGCTTAATGCAAAGTAAAGGTTGCAATCATGCTATGTTAATCGAAACATACATTTATGCTTTCTCCAGACAAACAGTATGCACAATTTTGTGACTGCGTTAAATGTGTGCACTGCACACTGACCTATCCCACCTGGACAAGAGAAATACCCACAGTATGTAAGAATGCTGTTCATTGACTCAAGCTCAGCCTTCAACACCACAGTGCCCTCCAAGCTCATCACTAAGCTCAGGGCCCTGGGTCTGAACCCTTCCCTGTGCTACTAGTTCCTGGACTTCCTGGCAGGTCGACACCAAGTGGTGAAAGTAGGCAACAACACATCCTCCAGGCTGATCCTCAACAGGGGGACCCACCATGGTGCATGCTCAGCCCCCTCCTGTACTCCCTGTTCACCCATGACTGCATGGCCACGCGCGTCTCTAACTCAATCATCAAGATTGCTGACAACACAACAGTGGTAGGGCTGATTACCAACGACGATGATACAACTTACAGGGAGGAGGTGAGAGCCCTGGTGGAGTGGTGCCAAATAGATAACCTCTCCCACAACGTCAACAAAACGATTGAGTTGATCGTGGACTACAGGAGACAGCAGAGAGAGCACGCCCCCGTCCATATCGATGGGTCCACGGTGGAGAGGGTCAAGGACTCTGCTCTGAAAAAAGCCTGGGATTTTATTGACAATTTCAATCCATTTTGGGAGTGACCACAGTTCATAAAAAGGGGCGGCCTACACCCAAACAGGAGAGGAGTTCGGATGCTGAGTGCTAGCATTGAAAAGTTACTAAAAAAGTGAACAGATATCAGTCCTCACCCGAAACCGGTAACCCTCAATGAGTATTGTATTAATCTACGTCCTTGTTCGAGGCATTGGCCAAACGGCACAGTTCTAAGACTTCTTGTAGCAATTGCATTTCAAGCCAACCCAATGGCTATTTCATATAGAGGGTTACCTACTGAACATAGCATGTTTGTTTTAGAGCCTTGGACTGATTCATGTAAATGTCAGAAGTTTGATTTCGAAAATGGATCTTAAGGTTAAGCCTTAAGTGGTTAACGTAATTCTGGACATTTTGATAATTACTGAGACTTGATTAAAAAAAGTTTGTGCCAGAATCTGATGTGTCTCTAAATATATATATATATTTAGTTTTTTTTGTTTGATTTAGATCTGACAGATCTGGCAGAGGTGAGGGTGTCGCCATATTCATAAAGAACAACTTGAATGTTGCTGTGTGTATTACCACTGCTGTGCACATGCAATTTGAATGTCTTGTCCTAAATTTGGGTCTTGGTAATAATGCCCAACTAACGTTAGTGGGGGTTTATCGCCTTCCCTCGGCCCTCCCAAATGCTCTTAGCATATTGTCTGTCTTGCTGTCTAACTATGCTAAATTTTAAATATTAATATTGGGTGATCTTAACCTGGATTGGTTGATGCAAGAATCTGATAGACTGAAAGATACTTACAGTGAGAAAACTCAACTTAACCAACCCGCCCTAACCTAAAACACCCTGAAAAAATCTACTATTTTGGATATGGAATCTTTGCTTACAAGCTCAGTGACGATTGTCCCATTGTCCGCATTAGAGATACTAAGCTACCATAATCGGATAATTGCATTATCACAAATAAAGAAATTTCAGAACATTCAATGAGCAACATTTGCTGTATGACCTGGGATTGTATGATTGGGAGGATGTGTCCTCAATCTCTGATTTGAACCAGGACCTTAAATGTTTTACCTCTGTTTAATTCTCTTGCAGATAAGCATGCCCCACATAAGAGATGAAGGATACAATATAGATCTAACCCATGGTTCATATATGGATTGTCTGAAAGATTTCATTAAAGAATATTATATGGACTAAGGCTAGATTAAAAATAAAAAAAGGAAAAATCACGTTTACGTAAGAATTCAGACACTTTACTCAGTACTTTGTTGAAGCACCTTTGGCAGCAATTACAGAATTGAGTCTTCTTGTGTATTACACTACAACCTCGGCACACCTGTATTTGGGGAGTTTCTCCCATTCATCTCTGCAGATCCATTCAAGCTCTGTCAGGTTGGATGGAGAGCGTTGCTGCACAGCTATTTTCAGGTCTCTTCAGAGATGTTCCATTGGGTTCAAGTCCGGGTTCTGGCGCTGCCACTCAAGGACATTCAGAGACTTGTCCCAAAGCCACTCCTGCGTTGTCTTGGCTGTGTGCTTAGGGTCATTTTCCTGTTGGAAGGTGAACCTTCGTCCCAGTCGGAGGTCCTGAGCGCTCTGGACCAGGCTTTCATCTAGGATCTCTCTGAAATTTGTTCCGTTCATCTTTCCCTTGATCCTGACCAGTCTCCCAGTCCCTGCCCCTGAAAAACATCCCCACAACATGATGCAACCATCATGCTTCACCATAGGGATGGTGCCAGGTTTCCTCCTGACGTGATGCTTGGCATTCAGGCCAAAGAGTTCAATCTTGGTTTCATCAGACCAGAGAATTGTGTTTCTCATGGTCTGAGAGTCTTTGGGTGCCTTTTGGCAAACTCCAAGCGGGTTGTTATGTGTCTTTTACTGAAGATTGGCTGCCGCCTGGCCACTCTACCATAAATGCCTGTTTGGTGGACTGCTGCAGAGATAGTTGCCTTCTGGAAGGTTTTCCCATCTCCACAGAGGATCTCTGGAGCTCTGTCAGAGTGACCATCGGGTTCTTGGTCACCTCCCTGACCAAGGCCCATCTCCCCCGAGTACTCAGTTTGGCTGGGGGCCAGCTCTAGATTAGTCTTCGTGGTTCCAAAATTCTTCCATTTAATAATGATGGAGGCCACTGTGTTTTTCGGGACCTTCAATGCTGCAGAAATGTTTTGGTACCCTTCTCCAGAATCTGTGCTTCGACACAATCCTGTTTCGGAGCTCTACGGACAATTCCTTCGACCACAATGGCTTGGTTTTGGCTCCGATATGCATTGTTAACTGTGGGACCTTACATAGACAGGTGTGTGCCTTTCCAAATCATGTCCAATCATTTGAATGTACCACAGGTGAACTCCAATCAAGTTGAAGAAACATCTCAAGGATGAAAATCGTGCCGTAGTAGACGGTTTACGTGCCCCCAACCGATTGTGGTTTTTTTGTTTGTTTATTTGCATTGTTTGTAACTGATTTGTTAACTTATTTTGTACATAATGTTGCTGACAGAATCTTTTTTTCCCTTTAGCAGGTCTGACAAGCCCAACTCGAACGATATTCTGCTTTCTCAGGAACAGGCGGAGAAAAAGGGGCCGGAGGCGGGCCTTCTGAGAATTTGTTGGTGATCGAATAAACTCCCACTTCCTTCCATTCTGACCTACGTTGAAGATTAAACTACCAACGGGTCATTCAGAAGTGTAATATCTTATGCTTCACAGTGTCGTAGCTGAACGACGACACTATCAACATACAGCTGGCTGGTTATACGCTGTACCGGAAGGGTAGAACAGCGGCGTCTGGTAAGACAAGGGGCGGCGGGCTATGTATTTTTGTAAATAATGTCTCGTTCACGATATCTAAGGAAGTCTCGAGCTATTGCTCGCCTGAGGTAGAGTATCTCATGTTAGGCTGTAGACCACACTATCTACCTACCTCCACAGTCAAAGGCTGGCACTAAGACAGCATTGAATGAGCTGTGTTCCACCATAAGCAAACAAGAAAACGCTCACCCAGAGGCGACGCTCCTAGTTGCCGGGGAGTTTAATTAAGGGGAACTTAAATCCGTTTTACCAAATTTCTATCAGCATGTTAAATGTGCAACCAGAGGGGAAAAAAACCTATGGACAACCTTTACTCCACACACAGAGATGCATACAACGCTCTCCATCGCCCACCATTTGGCAAATCTGACCATAATTCTATCTTCCTGTTTCCTGCTTACAAGCTAAAAATTAAAGCAGGAAGCACCAGTGACTAGATCACTAAAAAATGTTTGCTAGTACAGACTGGATTCTTCCTATGTCATGGAGGAGGACACGACATCAGTCACAGTCACATCAGTCGAGAGCTGTCCAGTGACACAAGCCTACCAGACGACCTAACCTACTACTATGCTCGCTTTGAGGCAAATAACACTGAAACATGCATGAGACCACCAGCTGCTCTGGAAGACTGTGTGATCACGCTCTCCGCAGCCGATGTAAGAACTTGAAACAGGTTAACATTCACAAGGCCGCAGGGCCAGATGGATTGCCAGGACGTGTGCTGTGAGCATGCGCTGACCAACTGGCAAGTGTCTTCACTGACATTTTCAACGTCTCCCTGTCCGAGTCTGTAAAACCAACATGTTTTAAGCAAACCACCATAGTGCCTGTGCCCAAGAACACCAAGGTAACCTGCCTAAATGACTACTGACCCATAGCACTCACGTCGGTAGTCATGAAGTGCTTTGAAAGGCTGGTCATGGCTCATATCAACAACATTATCCCAGAAACCCTAGACCCACTCCAATTTGAATACTGCCCCAACAGATCCACATATGATGCCATCTCTATTGCACTCCATGCTGCCTTTCCCACTTGGACAAAAGGAACACCTATGTGAGAATGCTATTCATTGACTACAGCTCAGCGTTTAACACCATAGTGCCCTCAAAGCTCATCAATAAGCTAAGGACCCTGGGACTAAACACCTCCCTCTGCAACTGGATGCTGGACTTCCTGATGGGCAGCCCCGGGTGGTAAGGGTAGGTAACAACACATCCTCCATGTTGATCCTCAACAGAGGGGCCCCTCAGGGGTGCGTGCTCAGTCCCCTCCTGTACTCCCTGTTCACACATGACTGCACGGCCAGGCACGACTCCAACACCATCATTAAGTCTGCAGATGACACAACAGTGGTAGGCCTGATCATGACAATGATGAGACAACCTGACGGGAGGAGGTCAGAGACCTGGCCTTGTGGTGCCAGGATAACAAACTCTCCCTCAGTGTGATCCAGACAAAATAGATGGTTGTGGACTACAGGAAAAAGAGGACCAATTAGCTGACCCCAACACCACCTATCTTTTACACCGCTGCATCTCTCTGTTGTTATCATCTATGCATAGTCACTTTAATAACTCTACCTTCATGTACATATTACCTCAACTTACCGGTGCCCCCGCACATTGACTCTGTACCTGTACCCCCTGTATATAGTCTCACTATTGTTATTTTACTGCTGCTTCTTTCATTATTTGTTACTTTTATTTCTTGTTCTCATCCGTATTTGTTTAAACTGCATTGTTGGTTAGGGGCTTGTCAGTAAGCATTTCACTGTAAAGTCTACACCTGGTGTATTTGGCCCATGTGACTAATACAATTTGATTTGATCAATGTAAACAGGATGCCCCTGAGCTCAGTTTCAAGTCTCATAGCAAATGGTCTGAATACTTATGTAAATACGTTTTTAAAATGTATTACAAAAATGTCTTTAAACCTGTTTCTGCTTTGACATTATGGGGTAACGTGTGTAGATTGTTGAGGAATGTTTTTTATTTAATACATTTTAGAATAAGACTGGAATGTAACAAAATGTGGAAAAGTCAAGGGTTCGGACTACTTTTCCGAATGCACTGTATATACGCAGGTCTCTGGCATTGCTCTTTTGATATTTATTTATTTGTTTGTTAAAAAAATTGATTATGTGTGTGTTTTTTTATGTGTATAGCTAGGTATTTCTGAATTGTTGGAGCTAGAAACACAAGCATTTTGCTTTACCTGTGATATCATCTGCAAATCTGTATACGTGACCAATAAACTGCAAATTGATTTTAGAAAGTAATATGTCACGTGAACGGAACATCACTTTAACAGCACTTATCCAATGTGCACTCATCATGAATCCGCTATGCTCACAGAATATAGTGTTTACAGTGAACCAAACATCCAGTCAAATTGGATTAGTCTAATTCATAGTAGAAATGAGCTACGCAAAGCAATGGCATGGGGATGGCATCACATGATAGAAACGCATTAAACAGGATACCATGCACGGAATCCAAACCTGAGCCCCTCCCCCCTGTCAAATGTACTAAGCTGCAAATGACTTATAAATGGATATATCCTTAGTTTAACCAAAGCAATTTCCTCCACTTTATCCCACCTGTCAAGCTCCCAACGTCACAGGCTAATTCTTTATTTCGTGAAAGGGCATTATGGGGTGAATTATCTAATTTAAGTACATTGGGCAGAATAAAAGACTAATTAAACCCCATATTTTTACATTATTAATGTTGGAGCTTCACTTTTAATGAATGTGAAATGACAGGCCTTCCATTTATATTCACACTCTTCCAAAAAGGGAATAGAGGCCAGGGTAAAAAATATTTTCAAAAGAACAGTTATGAGAAACTACATTATGTTTTGGGCGAGTAATTGTTTATTTATTACTGTGAATTGAATTATGCCCTAAATGAATTTGAGGGGATCGCCAGAATGAAGTGATTGTGAGACAAATTAATCAGGACGCGTATAGCCGCGAATGCGACCTTGTTATCGCCATTCATTCTACCTGGAGAGGCACCTGCATAGTTTAATTATGTGCCCCATTTCCACTCACCTCTGCATAAACCCTCTATGCTATTTTAGCAGCGTCATCCTTAATGGTCCATCCTGTCCTCTAATCTGATCATTAGGAACATGACCTCATTTTAATGTTCCGCTTAATTATCTGGCTGGCGAGTAATGGAAAATCTGCAATGGATTTCAGCAAGATTTCGTGTAATTCCTATAATGTTTACTGTATGGTACAGTAAGTTAAAGTTGGGTGAAAGTACGTAGGAATATGCTCACTGTAGTCGTTCAACGCCTTCAGCGTTAGTACTTATTGTATAATGTCTAGACATGAAGCTGGAGGTAAAATAGTGAGCCACAGTTGATTTGAATGTCGACTGAAATATGCCAAAGATTATTTCTGAATTGTATTGAAAAGGAGGTGGGTGGATATTGTAAACGCCCAATGAAGGAATAGTTATTTTTGTGCAGCTATGGTCCCTAAGGTTTCTGCATCCTTGTATCTACAAATAGGAACGAGTCAGAGCATAGTACAGTACAGCGTACATTTGTAACGTAAGTAAAACAAATACAAAAAGTACCATTTTATGATGTTGTTTTTTTTACATTAGCTGACCCCTGCATGGAAACAGATCTATTTTTCTCGGGTTTCAGGAAACTCTTGGAAGGCAAAAGCAACATCCTGAGTTGGTGAGGAGACAGGAGAGGTGCTGACACGCCGACAGGCAGGGGATCCTGGGAAAAGCCACAGACAGGAAGGGGCTGACTGACTTTGACCCCTGGGGTCAAGGCTGGGGGTTCAGCAAATGAAAGATGTTTCCAAGCCACACTAACTATCGTATAGTTTCACAGGAGAGAGGCTGGGAATTTGCTGGGAAATGTGGGAGATCTTTTATTGCTTCTTTCTTTTGTTTTGCTCTGTGTTATCAGAACGTCTTAACATCAGAGCTATATTTAATATAACTGTGTATTGAATGTCCTTCAAATTGCATTATAGTTAATTGCACTTCTATCCATTCACTAATAGAAATACTGCAATACCTGATTATGCAAACTTTGAAAAGAAGGAGACAATGTCAAAAGAAACTGTAAGGCAAACTATACCTTGCACTAGGTAATTAGATAGACAAAAGCACGTTATGTTACTCTCTTGCTCTATGTTTTGAATGGGGGTGGAGTAAAGTAAAGTTTCTTTACTTTTTCAGGGCTGTTGGATAATTCTCTATAGGCCTTTTACAATGAAACCAAATTGGGTGGGAGCTTGTCCTCTCCCCAGTCAGGCAGAAGGACACATAAATCAAGGCGTCTATCGTTTGTCACCCCCCCCCCCCCCTCTCCGTTTCTCAGCTGAGGCCAACCACGATCCAACCCAGAGTTTTTTGGGTCCAAACTTATCCATCAAAACCAGCGAGTGGCCGCCAGCCGGCTATAGCCCCAGCGATCGATGGGTGTGATGTTCGCTCCCTCTTGGCCCGTGTGTGTGTATGTGTGTGTGCCTCCCTCCACGTGGGATGGGGAAGAGGAACCTCATTTTTGCTGGTTTTAGCCCCGGGGCACTACTGTGATTTTACCCTGTGCTCCTGGCCTGACGTCATTAAAGATGCATGATGATGGATGCAATGAAGTCAAGCACACGGAGGTGGTTGGAGGTGGGGAAAAACCTGTTTTTTCCATCTTTTTGTTTCTAGGATCACACAAATCATACATCAAGACTGTTTAAATGTAGAAATGACAATGGGATACATGTGAGTAATCGTTTAGTGAATCTCATAAGAAGAAACAGTCAGCTCGTAATGGTGAGACGTAATTTGGCCAGTTGGTGGTGCTGCAGTTACAGTGATTGCCTGTGTTGTGTGCTCAGAATCAGTGGAAGCTTGGCTACAGCAAACTGGCCTGACAAAATGTGGAGTAACCATGCACGTTTAGATTTTAATATGAAGGATCAATACTTTCTCTCTCAAAACATTTCCAATCATTACAAAGAATATGTGTTAACATCACCAACACAGGGCTTTTATGCTATGGCTCTATTCAATGCAGGTAGCGAATATTCTGCGTTACAGCGTGATTGAAATTTAAAGCTCGCTATCTGTAACGCCTCCTCTCCTTGTTCTCTTCCTCCAACTTTACGGGTTGTGGGGTTATTCATAAAACTACATCCACTGTTCTCTACCAAAGTGGATCAATGTATGTCTCCTACGTAACATGCATGTTAAACAAAACCACAAGAATGAAAAATTCTGTGTTTTGTCATATAGTTTGGAGACAGTGTGGGTGCGTGTGTGTGTGTGTGGGGTGGGGGTTGGGGGGAGGGGGAGGGGTTGGGCTTAGTGCCTGTGAGGGATCAGTGAAAGGAAAGACGGGGGGACCAATTTGACAGCTGTGCTCCTCTGGTTCAAAGTTCATGTCAGATCCTCGATGAGCCCAAGGTAAAATGTTTCACAGGGGCAGAACCAGTCTGTGAGTATCAGTTGCCGCAATAACTAACAGGGTGGCAGTAATAGGACCTCAATCATGTGTCAGGACCTAAAAGAAAAATCTAACAACATACCCCTCCAAAACAAGAAGAAAAGGAAATCAATCTAAGGTGTGATATGCATTGCAAACTCTGTGTCTGACCCCCCCCCTCCTCTTCCCTTTCTCCAGTTTCTAGTGACAGCCTGTCTTAATGTCTGTCCTGTGTCCCTTGTGGGGAGTGGGATCCGGCCTGACTAGAAGGCCTTGCAATAAGCCTTTATCAGCCAAGCTCACACAGTACCATGGGGCCCCGGTCTCCTCCAACAACTCATGATGTGGAGGGGAGATGGACAGAGCTCTGTGGTCCTCTGGTCGAGCATCAGAACAGGATCCAGCCCATTGTGCCATTCAAATTAAGCAGGAATCAAAAGGGAGAGCAGAAGCTGTTGTGCTTGTGTTGTCTTGTGTTATTTTAACCAGCTTAACTCAAGCCTCTTCATGGACGAGTGTGCTGCATGCTGTTGGATGCCGATGATGATAAGTGGTGGATTGTATGTTAAGACTGCTAAGCTGTTGGGTTGGCTGAACTAGGTTGCTGGCTCAAGTAGCTGTTGTTGTTCCTGATTTTGGCTGAAGTTGAACCGCTTCAATAGGTTACCAAGGATTTTCCACTGGAAATCGCTGACTTGGCTGTCCATGTATACTGTCTCTTCATGTGACCATAGGGACTTCTGTCTATTTCATGATGTTTTCATAAAAAAAAAGAAAAAGGAAAGAAAGAAAACAGACCAACAACAAAAAGTTCAGGTGCTTATTTCAAGTAATATCAAAATAAACCCATGGCATGGATGTCTATAATGTCCTTTTTACCAGTTAGAACACGATGGTCGATGTCTTCGATGCCTATTTTATTTGAAGTGTTCCGTTAAATATAGACTGCTCTGTTGGCAAGATATTAAAAATGAGACCTGTCCCCACTTTAATAATGATGCCAATAAAATCTTAATACATGCTGCAATAAACATACAGGCAAAGATGAAATATGTTTCTTATTGTCTTGGTAAAGAAAACATGTCGATGCAGAAAATAACCCCCCAGTAAAACAGAGCAGCTCTGTCACTGCAGAGTACTTGCTCTCTTTCCCTTTGAAAGCTGTCTGTTTAATTTCACTCCACAGTCCTCGGCGCTGTAGCTATTAACTGCCTTCATATGTCAAGTCAGTGACACGTCCTCCATTCTCCTCTGTTTGTTTAAGTGTGGCCCCTCATTGTTTGCTTCTGTACTTGACGTGTTAATAGCTTAATAACCTAATCTGGCAAATAATGGCACCTCGCCACAAAGGCTGAGGCCAAATGTATACAAGGAAGGCGGTAATGTATGATGACAGTAATCGAAATAAAAATGTATTTAATGGAGTCGTCTCGTTTGCAGTAAATCTTCACTTCTTCCGCAGAGAAGTGGTGCTCTGTTTTGGACAGTCAGACTTCCTCCTCACTCAGCTGTCTCATTACACTGACTTTCAAAGTAGGAGATAAGAGAAAGAGAGAGAAAAGAAAGAAAGACCTCGACAGGAGACAGAGAAGCATTGAGAAAGCTTGCAACTTTCAAAGGCATTTTCTTCACTATTGTTCATGGTAAGAGAGGAGTGAAGAAGCAAGGGAAGTTGAGGTACACACCGATTTCAAAAAAGTCTCACATTCCTTCTCACAGATGTGGCGTCAGCTTTGCAGTTTAATTAAAAGGAAATGGAGGTGATGATTGCGACACAGACGTGATCTGATATGATAATATATTTATTATCATCAAGATGACTGTCATTAGGGATGTGTCAGGGACGGATTCATTCTGGGATTTGAGGTCCTGAGCTGTCAAGTGTGTGATGCTGTGGCTGTCAGAAAGGAAAATGTTCTAAGAATGATTTGACTATGCCGGTCACAATTAAAAACTTGTTCAGAAATGAAGATTGAGCCCTAAATAGAGTTTTGATGTTTATTTGACCAAAGAACAGAGCAGTTAAGCTGCACACCAATGATGAGTAATGACTATGTTCATCTGAGGACCAGAATACAATTCCAAAGAAGACAAGAATTGTGTAATTTCCATAGTTGTGTTAGCAATGTTTTTGTGACTGTCAATTGTATTCATTAAAAGTATATTACTAAACTACTGAAGTTCAGGAGAGATGTGTCTAAAATATTATGAATGAACAGTAATACAATATGAATTTGAATACTGAAAATATCAAGTATATAACATTTTCACCTTAAGTTTAAGACATTTAGAAGCAATTATACTCTCCTTTTTGCTGTACCTTTCACGAAAATGAATATGTTTTACTCAATGTAATTGCTTATGTGACAGCTAATCATCAAGGCATGAATTGATTTATTGGGCTTCATATGAACTTCTTCCTCTGTGATAACATATCTAGCCTTACTCTCTAGGGTCACACGATACTGAATAAACCGTAGCAACCTCCTTCACTATTATGGAGATGGGGAGGAGTGTACAGCAGTGGAAGCAATAACAACCCATGGAAGTATCAACACACCACTGAAAAGAATCTGGTACTCGTTAAAAAATTACTTTTTTCATCCATATTAGTGCGCATTTTCTGGCAATTTAGATTAGAATAACTTCATTTTTCTCATGGGGGGAACGTCTTAAATCAAACCATTCAAACAACACAAACACCAAAAGACAGAGCTGAACATTTGGAGAAGCCATGGAGAAGACAACAATGTAGTGAGCAACATCTGCCCTCAGCTCCTCTGAGAAGTGGAGCATTAGCTGGAATGGTCTAGCTGCTGGTGGCTCATCTGGAGATGGTGGTGAGCTGGGATTGGTGCGCTGGCTTTAGGGAAATCAGCCACTGTTCTCTCTCTGCGTCCCAAGCTTTGGCCATTAACTCACTGCCAGCAGCTCAGCTCTGGGATGAGGAACAACAGATGCCAGCCACTGAAAAGCCTCCAGCGCTCCAGCTAACCAATCCCAACTGAGTCGGGACGAGCCTCTGTAGATTTTTGGACATCCAGCGAACAAATGTGGACATGAAAGGGGGAAGAGGAGGGCTGTTCTGGAGGTAAAGATGTGTTAACCCTCTTGAACTTGACAGGAGACGAGGCTGGAGCTCAGATTAGCCCTTCAAAGCCCAGCTTTCACAAAAGGTTAGTGTGTGTGTCTGTGCATGCACGCATGCCTGTGTGTGTGACTGTGTCCAAGTGAGTCGGAATTGTCTACGCAATTCAAGGATATGTAATCACAGGTAGTTACACCCTTTGACAATCATCCAATAACCTAACTTGGAAAACGCAACACTGCCTATACCCAGGCTAGAACATTTATGGGGAGCTACAGGCCTAAGATGGACATACATTCATGTCATCATATTTTCTATGCTGCCCCACCCTGCCCAACATTGGACCACCACAACTCCCATTTAGCACGGAATCCCCTCATGTCCAGAGAGCTGAGGTGAATGATAATGTATTTGGCTTTTCCATTTGAGGATGACCATATGAGGATGACTACGCCAAGCAGCACGGCAACCCAAGAAAGTGAGGACGAGTGAACGAAGGAAAAGAAGAGGAGGGGGGGCAATGAGAAATGCACAAAGGCTGGGTAAACACAGCTAGGCCTGCATCTGGAACCAACTAAAAAGATGCTTAATAATGCAGAGCTGGGCAGGCGAGTCGTCGGCAGCTGTTGTGTGCGCAGGACCATGAAAGACTCTCCTCTCCTCCATCTGACAGCTGGCTCCATCTCCTCTATCTCCTCTCTCCATCTTTCCATCGCTCTCTCTCTCTCCCTCTCTCTATCTCTCTACCTCTCTCTTTCAGTGGTCCAGAGTGGCAAGGAGAGACCAGAATAGGGATTAGCCAATCCCTGTTATCCTCAACTGCCACATCATCCTGCTAGGCTACCCATACAAGCAAAAGGATAAGATGAGAAGTAAGGGAGTTGGGTCAAGTAGGTGTGGGTCAGTCTAATGTATGTGACTGCATGCAGAGAAAGTGATTATGGTGTCTGACCAACTGGCTATTTTATCGGCATGGGTCATTCGCACAACTAAAAAACATGTTAGTCTGTAACCAGGCCTATACTCAGCACGTTTATTGATTGGCAGTTTGCTGTATGGTGATTCTTTGCTCCAATTACTATTTTTCATTGGTTTTAATGTTTCATTGGTTTTAATATATATATATATATATACAGTATATATATTTAATTCCATACAGTTAATGGCAAAGAACGGTTATTGTTTACCGTTTAATTTACAGTTTATCGCTCGATATACAGTACTCTCTGTGTATTCAGCTTTTATTGAAACATCAACCTGAACAAAGCTGGCAACCTATTATTCTAAAAATACTCCCTTGCATTTTGTCTGTATCAAAGAGAATCATTTGTCTTTTTGTAAACTGCCAACTTGCATTTGGCAGAGTCTAAAACACACACTCACTGAAAATAATTGCTGTTATCTGTTAAAGCTAATAAAAGCCTATAAAACATAGCCATTTGAAATAAAATGATATGCAGTCCACCATGTGTGACATTCTGCCAAATGCTTTAGAAAATCCCAATTATATTACATTAGATGTGTTGGTAGTAACCTCTTGATCATGCAGGCTATTATTGTAAAATAATTAAAACCAAGGACTACATATAACTATTAGCTATCTTGTACATGTATTTTAATGGCACTAAACACACAGTGTTGGAACTTAAGTCAGAACAATGATGTGTCATTTATTTATGCTAGATTTCCAAAACAGAGGTGTGGAATAAATTCACTTCCTCAGAAATCCTGTCCTTGTGACACAAGCCCAGTACTGTAACAAACCCACAGCTATAGCTATAGAACCTAGCTAGCTCCCTGTGTGCATACCTTTGAATCAGTCAGTGGATAGCTGAGTGAGCCAAGCATCTGAAAAACATTATAACACTTCCTCATGGAAACCAGGCTCCCACCGGGCAGTAGCGAGCAGGAGCAAACCCACTCTCTCCCCAGCCCTGTGCCACCGAGGATACTGCACTGTACCATGAGGAAAAGGCTCAGCTCGGACAGACAGCGGTGGTTAATATTTTAATAGCCTACGGCAGACACACTCCTCAGTCCCAGTGTATCTTGTTGGTGGATGTAAAAACCCATTCTTCTCACAGTTAAGATCCAGATTTGAGCTTTTAATTATTCTTTTTTAAATTCCCCAACCAGCTCCCTATGTTCTTTTTCCATTTGTGCTGTGCAGTTTTTCTGAGACTCGAGCCCAGGGAGTGCCTGACAGTGTCCTACTTAACTTTTCACTTTAATTCCTGTGATTTTTCTTTTTCCAGTGTGAGGAACCATTACTGATCAACTCACGGCTTCTCTTCAAACACCCACATTTATATTGATCAATGATCTGCTCTCTCCCTTTGTGCAGAAATAGGAAACTTTTAGAGCAGGTGAAAGCGATCAAATCCCCTTATGACATTACAGCGCTGTACTGTGAGGTGTTTCAAAGAGAAAACATGTTTGCCTGCAAGTAAGAACTCTTTGGAGTTCAATGAAAGCCACTTGGTTTTATAGAGCTGAAGTGGGCTCTCCACGCAACTTCGCCACAACAACAACTTTGCTACTTTCAGGTAGCACCTTTTTAAACTCACAAAACCTCTGCAAGTGCCTCTTTCCAGTGAGTAATTCCTGTGTTTCTTTAGTGAGTAAGAGTAACATTGTTGAAAACATAGAGAAAGGTGGAAAATGAAAGATTGTGTGAACGCACACGCACACACGCACGCACACACACACACACACACACACACACACACACACACACACACACACACACACACACACACACACACACACACACACACACGCACTTTAATCCAGTAAAGCACGCACACGCACACGCACACACACACACACACACACACACACACACACACACACACACACACACACACACACACACACACGCACACACACGCACACACACACCTGGACATCATCACTTGCTCCATGGTTGAAAGTGGCCACTGGCCACTGTGGAACACTTTTATCTGCTCCTCTTGATTCATGTGAGAAGAACTGTAACAGAGGCCTCACCATCCCTTGGGTGTGTGTGTGTGTGTGTGTGTGTGTGTGTGTGTGTGTGTGTGTGTGTGTGTGTGTGTGTGTGTGTGTGTGTGTGTGTGTGTGTGTGTGTGTGTGTGTGTGTGTGTGTGTGTGTGTGTGTGACCAGCTAACTTGTGTGTGTGTGTGTGTGTATGCGTGTGTGTGTGTGTATGCGTGTGTGTGTGTGCACGTGCCTGCTCTGAGCTAGCCGTCAGCACTGCCTCCAGGAAAGGAGCTGCGGTTAGAGCATCAGCTGCAATCAGGAATGAGAATGGGTGAGAGTCAGACAGACACTGCCTTGGGTTATTACGATGGAGTTAGACCACGCACTCAGGGGATCACTGCAAATATTAATGTTACATCTGTAACATTACCACTATGGAAAAAAGGAGGGGGACACCCCAGGATAAAATGAGAACAAGAATTCATAACAAGTCTGAAATACATCATTAGTCCTATTTCAAATTCCACATGGCAGATAGTCAATGCAAAACATGCTCTATAGATAAGTAACTAAGGTAATGCAAGTGTTTTTTGGTTTTGAGAATGGGACAATTAATTAAGTCCCTCCCCGCCATGACAAATTCATAAAGTAACACACAGAACCTCAAGCAATTAGAGGGTATAAATTGTGGTGAACAATCTGTGGCCTCTTGGACACTCCTGAACCCCAAATCCCAGGTGCCCCATGGGAAATAAGGCCTTATTAAAAATGGAAGAACATTCTCATCCCCGCTAGGGCCATTCTATTGTTATAGTATATTGTAAATCAATTCTCCTTACAGAATTGTATCATTCCAACAGTTTTGCCTGATTCCAGTGTTCTAATTGTTTCATCATCTAATTTGTCCAAAAATGACCTAATTTGCTGACCAATATATTGAAATAACAACATGGATATTATCTAATTGAGATATTTTTACATTTTATTAGGTATCTTCAGGTGACTAACTTAGTTGACAAAAAAAGATTAATAAATGCATAAAATGTGTCTTTACTTAAGGGATTATTTTGAATCCTCCTCACGACAAATAAATGCATAAAATGTGTCTTTACTTAAGGGATTATTTTGAATCCTCCACACGAAGCAAAGAAAGGCAAGAAGAGATAACATGTACTTTCCCGCTCAATTTGATTCCTCTTTTCATAAAAACAGTCTCACAAGTTTTGTGAATATTGGTTGTGTTGCACACTTTTCGGGAATAACTGAAATCCCTTGGCATGGATGCTCTTTCTTTGTGCTGTGTTGCATCACTGAGAATAAACATTCTGTCTGTGATTGTTTTTCCCATAGAACCCCAGAGTATAAAAAGTAGTTTATATTTGTTTTACTTCAAAATCAATGAGGAAGCCAAGCCAAGCCTGTAAAATAAGCCATATTACAACCTATGTTGCAATAACCCATTAGTTCAGAGTTTCCCAACTCTGGTCATCGAGTACCCCAACACATTTTTATTGTAACCTTGGACAAGCACACCTGAAAGCACTGCATTTGTTCATATGCAACCATGATGTACAACAAGGAAGTGACAACAAAAAGACAACAGTTACACAGTGTTGGAATAAATTCAACTACACATATGTTTCATCACAAAATCGGAGAGCAACATCTGTCCGGTGAGCAAATAAGCATGTGATGTAACAAAAAATGATATCATCTGAAGCATGGTGATATAACAACTACTGATTTAGAACCACAGAGTTACCGCAAGTCAGCACAAAGACTACAGGAGCACTGCCTTCGCTATTCCAGCACCATTTCAACTTAAACATGTAACATAATCAAATCAACAAGGCTGTATACTTAGCTTAATACACTGAAAACAAACTTAAAGATGCCAAAAACAATTTAAACCAGTCAATGTTGCTAAATATCACATGGCTGTCCATGGTACTGATTTCTGTCTCTGTGTGTGTGTGTAAAAGTAAAAAAAATGTTTTACTCACCCTACTTGTCGACTGGTTGAACACCAATGCCATCCTCCTCTCTTTCATGTTGGCAAAACAGTCTATGGCTCTGTCATAAAGTACACTTTTAGTTATTGTTGTCATAGGTAGGGATTTTGCTGTGACCATATTACTGCCACACCGGCAGTCACGAGTCATGAAGGCAGTCAAATTCCACTTGACCGTTTAGTCACGGTAATTAGACTTCTCCAAGCTCTGATGACGCTTCTGGTCATTAGTAGCCTACCAAACTTGCTAATTGCCTGGTACTCAGCACTCTATTGTCCCTCTAATCACTCTGGCATCAATGCAAATGTGTTCGAAAATCAAATCAAACACTTCATGACAGCCCATGATCTCATGTTGCGCAACATTTCTATACGCTATGCAATTGCGCAAGAAAACAGAGTGATGGTCTCTACTAAAAGGAGGAGGTCCCATCAGCTTTCTGCAGGCTAGGCCTATATCTTCAATATGCACCTCGGAATTGGATATGGACACTCGCAGTTGCGTCCCCGATGTGTCTGTCTTCACTTGTAGCCTGTGAGAAAGACCCAATCACATGATGGACAGCCATGTGAGTGAAAAGTGCTTCCGAGAGTGCAGCACTCAGAGAGAAGGGCACAACGGCCACTGGCCTTAAAAGCATGGATATTCTTAGGGTGCACTGCGGCTGCCGTGAAATTCGAGGCATTATCAAGTTCTTGTAAAATTATGAATGAGTGACTGATGAAGTGTGTACAGCCTGCGCAAAAAAACAAACCAGAGCTCATGCCTTTCAAGCGACTGTTTTCAAATCATCATTAGAGTCGCATCATCCAGCCTAACAATGTATTAAAAATCAAAGGAAATTGCAAATATTTGTAGAACAACTAAAGTTACATTAATAACTAAATGAAGCATATAGCAATACCTATGTATTTGTTAACTGCTCAACACAGAATAGCCACATGTGCGTGCTCCATCAAATCGTTTGGAGAAAATATATTTTCTATTTTAATCAGCTTTGCTCAATTGTTTTCTTCATCTATAAAATATAGAATTTTTGATTTCCTCCCTAGTTGTAGAGATTAAGAAACCTCTCCTCCTTAAGCATGCAAGTGTGGCTGTGTTTGGTAGAGGGGCCATGCCCTGTGGACAGATAAAGGAGTGATAGGACACCAGGGGATAAGGCAAGGACATGTAGCAGCCCGCCCCTCGTCGTTGGTGACAAGAGCAGGGGGACGTTAAGCACACACTGGGCTGACTTCACACTTTGATTTAGCGCCTTTGCGTAATGTTGAAGAGGCGGCTACAAAGACAGTTTACTACAGTGGACCACTGGAGATGGGATCAGCAGATCTCACTCCTCTGCCCTCTCATCAGAAAGAGGCCGGTGCAGGGGGAGACCTTGCTCCTCGCCTCCCATCTAGATCATCATACTGTAGGTCTGAGACAGAGATAAAGAGAGGGAGAGAGAATTACTCTCTTGTACATTAAATATAGAAAATGGTGCCCTATCTACCAGATATTTATTTTCATCTAATTGCTATCCTCATATTCTCTCATCGTCTTGATATCATTGAAAAGCCAGACACAATAGAAGTAGATTATCTGACAAAGAACAGATGAACATAAAATGTATAATGTCAAACAAAGTCATGGTACAGGCTATTAAATATGGCTCTTCAAAATATCACAATTTAGCAGATGTTATAGCGGGTGCAGGGAAATGCTTATGCTACTAGCTCCTTAACAATAGAGTAAAATGTCAAACAAGTACACAAATAATCAATAAAAAATGTAAACAAAGTGAAAGAACGACAAGAAATCAAGAAATGTCAGAACGAATCCAATTAACAACCCAAATAGCACTGTAACGGTAATCCTAATGCAATCTATAGCTATCTACACCAGATGAATTTACACAAGTAATGATATGTACAGCAGGAGATATAGAGTGAGGTATGTCAAGAATCCACTATATAAATAAATATGCAGTGTGTATAAACAGTTTAACTAAAATGCAATGTACAGTAGTATAAATATTTGAATGAGCTATGTTGAGAATACAGTATATAAATACACAGTGCAAAACCCCATAGCAAAATGAATACAATTGCAAGGGGGGGGAGTCTGGGAAACAGTATATACAGTATATCTTGTTAGGAGGTTATATTCCTGTGCGGGTAGCGTGACTACAGCTCAAGCTCATTACCATAACGCACAATGCGCAAAAATATTCCTAAAAATATTTAACCTCCACACATTAACAAGTAAAATAGCTCAAATGAAAGATAAACAAGTTGTTTATCTAGCCAGCAAGTCAGATTTCTAAAATGTTTTACGGCGAAAACATAGCACATATTTATGTCAAACCACCACCGCAGACATAGCTCATTAGCATAGCCAAGTAGGAAAAAATATGCAATCAACAAACGCAGGATTAAAAGAAATATAATTTCACTAACCTTTTGAAATCTTCATCAGATGACAGTAATATAACATGTTACACAGTACATTCATTTTTTTTTCAATAATATGCTATATATATCCATAAATCTCTGTTTACAATGATGCATCGTTCAAAAAATGCTACTAAAATGTCCGGAGAAATTAAATAGCTCCGGCAGATAACGTCAGCTAACAAGGAATACACATCATAAACTTTGACTAAATATGCATGTTTTACATATGTATAGGAAGATACACTTCTTCTAAATGCAAACGCTGTGTTACTTTTATTTATAACATTACATTTTGCGTTTACTAGGCTATAATAGGGAGTCGGCGCTCCCACATTAGCATAATGACTCCTCTATCTTGGAGTCGACAGAAACCCAAAATTAACACATAAATATTCCCTTACCTTTGCTGTTCTTCCATCAGAAGACCCGTAAGGGATTATACTCACCAAATTAGCGTTCAGTTTTCAAGTCTGCGTCTTTCGGTTCTCAAAATAGCCTGATTTTGGTAAAAATTGAAGTGGGTGCGCACCAAAACGTCGAAAATATATATCATATGTCGAGTAAACTTGTCAAACTATGTTCATAATTAAGCTTTAACATGTTATAAAGGTCTACAACAATTGTGAGGACGAAGCGAAACACACACGTCTTTTAATCGATCCTGAGGGAAAGAGAGAAATTGTGCAGAGCGCGCAAATAGGTGCACTGTTTTTTGGCCTGACCGAGACCTTTCGGCACGCTCAAAGTCTCGTGAGCGCGCGATTCTCACAGTTACACGCATCATTGGAAGCAGGCTTCCCGCTGAACACATACAGACTCTTCCCAGGCTTGTAACTGCTTGGTAAGTGCGTATACGATGACGTCAAAATGGTGCCAACTTTTTCCATTACAAGAGAGACTTTGGGAGAATGCATGCCCTGACACTTCTGCTTTACATAGAGACAAAATTTAAACGATTTTAGAAGCGTTAGAGTGTTTTCTATTCGATAATATTTTTTATATGCATATATTAGCAACTTTTGAAAAAAATGTATCCTGTTTTATATGGGTACCCAAATCCTCCAGAAGGGGCAGTAAACCGTGGTATCCTGAACAGGATATATATATATATACAGTATATACTCAAAAAGTGGGTTAAACAGTATGTAAACATTATTTAAAGTGCCCGGTGTTCAATGACTCTATGTACATAGGCCAGGGGTCTCAAAGGTGCAGGGTAGCGTACCAAGTGGTAGCCGGCTAGAGACAGTGTCTGAGGTTCAGGGCAGGGTATTGGGAGGCAGGCTAGTGCTGACTGTTTAACATTCTGATGGCCTGGTGATAAAAGCTGTTTGCAAGTCTCATGGTCCCAGCTTTGAGGCACCTGTATTGTCTCCGCCTTCTAGATGGTAGCGGGGTGAACAAGCCGTGGCTCGGGTGACTGGGGTCATTGAGGATCATCTTGGCCTTCCTGTGACACCGGGTGCTGTAGATGTCCTGGAGGGCAGGCAGTGTGCCCCTAGTGATGCGTTGGGCTGACCGCACCGCCCTCTGGAGAACCCTGCGGTTGCGGACGGTGCAATTGCCGTACCAGGCAGTGATTCAGCCAACAGGATACTCTCATCTGTAGAAGTTTATGAGGGTCTTTCTTCAGCCTCCTGTTGCACCTTCTTCAGCACACTGTCTGTGTGGACCATTTCAAGTATAATGTATGCCTAACAGGAGCAGGTAAATAACATATTTTCAGCCATGCTGTTCCTCTCCCTGTGGGCCAATGGCTGATCACTTCAGCAGACAATTTAAGGTCGACTTAATGTAGCCTACACGGCCTCTCGGGGAATTTCATGCTCTTATGGAAAGCCGTTTGAAATCCCTGAGCAGCCTAGTCTTAATCTCATTTGTGAATGTGAGAGAAGCTCCGACAGGACCAGGGACGAGCAGGAACATCCTCCTCCTAAAGCACCGTTTCATTTGTCAGGAGACATTGCCGGTTGACACTGGAGGAGTGACGTAATTGATTTTAATCACACACCTGAGATGAGGAGAATGAGGGGGCTGGCCCTTAATGATTATTCAAAGACCCGTCAAAGATCATGTCTCTCTTTTTAGGGTCTCTGTTGTCATGTATTGCTATCTGAAGGATGATATTTGCATGGTTCATTTTGAAACATGTTCCATTGTTATTTCATTACTGGAATCAAACTGTTTCAACACAAGAAAAACAAGTATTATGAATTATCCTCCTAATACTGATAAGCAAAATATAGATTTTCCCTTTTGAAATGGTGCTTCAGGGCTCTTGACAAAGAGGACTTTTCTCCAGTTGACTGTCTACTCAATGTTAAGCTGACACACACTGTGAAAATGTTCCAAAGGCGATGCTCGACTTTGTACTGCTTAAAGACATACTTTTCCCTCTTGACTCTTCAGGAAGTCTGAGTATTCTCCCTCCCCTCAGAGTACCACGGTAATTTGTTATGAAAATCTAGACCAAAAGCAAGGGGAAAAGCAGGACCACGTTGTTGCAAGCCATTAGCTAGGAAACTGTTTGGTGAACATTATAATGCAAAACTCCAGAAAGAGAGGGAAAAACTGCCTGGGGAGAGAGATTTAAATATGTAATAAACTAATATTTCATTTATTTGGCTCACATGGGAACCTGACCATTTAGCATCAGCATTTGCAGATCAGAACTACACTGTAATGAGTAATACTAGAAAATATTGCAATACAATTTAACAAATATTAAATTTATTAATAATGTTAAAAAAAAACATCTGAATGTGAGATTTGTAACAATGATACCTATATACTGTAATTAAGACATTATGAAGTAGAATATCTATTGTTTTTTAGTACTCTGTTTTCAAGAGTTCGTAGTTGTCCTTAAACCTTCATTCAAGTCAGTTGCCTATCCTTCAGTTTGAATTGTTAAAATAACTTGTGAAAGTATACATTTCATTTGTTGATTTTCCCCATTGTTATTGCTTTACGTAGAATACAATGGCATTAATTCTTGATGAGGCTGCTGTCACTTTTAATTTCTGTTAGTCCTGGGAAAATGATAGACAGCCTTGTAATAAATATAACATGCACTGGATACAGTTTTTACAGAAAAAATGGAAACGTCCCTTTACTAATTCCTTTTCATATGTTTACATGTATAGCTTTCTCAATGGGCGCATCTCTTTCAAACTTTGGGCCACAACAGAAATATATTTCCATCTCATTAATGAGCAAATTAGGGAAAGGTCTTTCAAGAAAAAAATAAGAATTGCACAACCATAATCTCCATACTAAAGGACCAGTCTTTGATGAATCGCTCGGGATGTGTGTGTGCGTGTGTGTGTGTGTGTGTGTGTGTGTGTGTGTGTGTGTGTGTGTGTGCGTGCGTGCGTGCGTGCGTGCGTGCGTGCGTGCGTGCGTGTGCGCGTGTGCGCGTGTGCGCGTGTGCGCGTGTGTGTGTGTGTGTGTGTGTGTGTGTGTGTGTGTGTGTGTGTGTGTGTGTGCGTGCATGCTTTGTGCGTTTGAAACTGGTTCACTTCGCCCATTCCCTATACAGTATACAATAATTACTGCTGACTCCCTGGACTGAAGTCCGAAATCCTTCCACCCATGTGATCAAATGTCAGGTTCACATAGCGCTTGCATTGTCTAACCACATAATACCATTATAGTAGTTTGACTCATGTTAAAGGTTAAGCTATCTAATTCCTTTTTAGATCTTTTAGATTGACTACAGGTTTTAGATTGACTGCAGGTCTCATACTTTATGTTGTTAGCGTTATGTTCGTTGTATACTGGATTCCAGAGGAATCATATCAAAAAAGGTATTGAAACACAGTCGAGTAACACCTTGACAACTCTTTAACCAACCATTTATGTGGTGTATCAGGAGATGATCCTCGGTACATCAGACGTAACTGTTGAATTGGTCCCGATATACGATGACGAAAATACATGTTTGGATATGCTCAAAAGAAATCCTTTCTCAAAGGAAGCGCATCCTCAAAGAAGTCTGGGGAATCTGGAATTCTTTTTAATGTCTGGATATCCAGAGAAGCTATGAGCCAAATGTCCTTATAGCCGCCTCACCATGCTAACAAATGACCTGGATCAGCGTTAGCCATTGACTAATGCTAGCATTATAGAGGCTTAATTATTGGACTATATTGGGCTATACTGTAGATTGTATTAGCAGGTCTCGGTTAACAGTAGTGTGCACTGGTGAAGGCTAAACATGTTACTCTAACCAGTTCTGCAATACTGTAACTGGGTGGGTCACTTGAGTCAAGTCTATAAAATCTGAATGGTATGATGATCTGTGGATTAGCAGATCCAGATTTCCACTAGTGCCCATGGAGTCAGATTGTGATACGTACAGTATATCCTGGGATCATTAAGGAATTAATAAGACAGACAGAGACGTTAGCTGCTGCAGTAACATGACAGTAGGCATCATTTAAGGATGTAATGAGTGTGACAAAAACTATGACAAGCCTCTCCTCTTACAGCAAATGTCATTCATATTTTAGCCAAATTGCATTATTACTGTATGTCTGCTTCTCGGTTTCAACGTTAAATCCGAAGATTTACGCTCATCTTTAAAATCATTCCAATTCTAACGACGTCAGACATTGTCAGGAGAGCAAAATCCAGAGATATTTATTTTTCTTGTGGGCTTTTTTTAATGAGCTGAAATCCCCAAGTCTTGCCATTTCCTCTGCCTTAATTGATGATTATCATGTTACACAGTGGAAGCGCTTCACTCTCTCCTCCCAGTCATTATGCTATAGACAGGGAGCTCTTGAAGCTTCAAAGGCTGGATACAGTGTTTTAAGATGAATTCAGCCATCCTTTGGCCCACAGGTAAACCCCCTGTAAACAGTGCATGCTAACCGCTAATTAGCCCTCAGGCCGAATCAGGCTAGCTCTGTATGAGCTGACCACTGTGATGGTCCTGCTTAGGGCAATATTGTATCTCTACTAACGCCCCTATTAGACATTCAGCAGTAGACCCATAAGGCAACCCCCTCATGAATATTTTAAAAAGACTTGACACCGAAAAGCACGAAAGGGGCCGTGAACTGCATGTCATGGAAGGGATATAATGCAAGTAACAACCAATCAATAATCTCTTGATCTTCTCTGTTTTAGCACGATGCATGAATGCTTTCTCACCTCTGTAATGTAGGGAGACTGAGGTTGGGGTAATGGCGGGGCTAAAGTCATAAGGAGTGGCGTAGTCTTACTCCGGTGAATTTACAAATGACGTCCCAGGTGGGAGTGATACTGTAACTGACTCATACAAGGACTCAGACTATAAGGTTCAGTTCAGTCTGAAGGACTGGCAGGTCTATGCTACGGCGAGAGGGTAATTAGGCTACTGTCCTTCACAATCTCACGCTACAGTGCAGGAAGAGATGAATACGTTTCTGTACCTCATCTGTAACAACAAATAAAATAGGCTTAATGTGCAGACAAGCCCCCGCAAAAGACGCCAGTAACGGGATACCAGCTTTACATACTAGACTTAGATTTTCACACCGCATTGGTTACATGAATGAATTTATTCATGTAACATATAGCATATGTTTTCAATATTGAAGAAATCAATTATGAGGTTCCTTTAACAGTATATAGGAAATGTGCGGCATACACGTGTGGTGCTATATGCTCATTCATATTTTATGCTTAACCCTTATCACCTTAAATACATGTTTCATATCGAAGAATAATGTGAAGCAGCATGCGATCTCATATAGTTCTGCCAATGAACATGAGAATGTGTGTTTTAACGTACGTGCCCTCACCTATTCTTTACATTCCTGTGAAAGATCAACCTCTTGCAGCGAGCTACAAAGCTCCCGGGAATAATCCAGAGGAATTCTGACATATCTTGTGAAATATTATGCCTTAGGCCATGTCACTATATCAGAGGGAGATTAATATAAAACATACTATATATATATACTATATATATATATATATATATATATATATATATATATATATATATATATATATATATATATATATATATATATATATATATATAAAGCATGTTGTTTAGTCTTTTCCTTTTTTGATTGTTTATTAAACCCATTCATATTTAGTATAGCTAGTATTAAGTCATCATCATTTTGACAAAATGTTATTTAGGGTAGACCTCTCCATTTGGCTTTAGGGATTAAGGGAAAACATTGGTTAATTTAATGAAATATTCAAACAACAAAACAAATCACAATCATCTGAAAGTATTGCTTATTGGGAACCTTTTTGTGTTTGTAAAATATCAATGGTTTTAGGTTTTAGATGTTTTTTGGTGCTAAATGCTGTACACTGATAGACCAAACATTAGGAACATCTTCCTTATCTTGAGTATCACCCCCTTTTGCCCATAGAACAGCCTCAATTTGCCCGGGTATGGACTCTACAAGGAGTCGAAAGCGTTCCACAGGGATGCTGGCCCATGTTGACTAGTGTTTCCCACAGTTGTGTCAAGTTGGCTGGATGTCCTTTGGGTGGTAGACCATTCCGGAAAACTGTTGAGCATGAAAAACCCAGCAGAGTTGCAGTCCTTTACACAAACCGAGGCGCCTTTTGTCTTGCCCGTTCACCCTCTAAATGGCACACATATACAATTCATTTCTCAATTGTCTCAAGGCTTAAAAATCCTTCTTTAATCTGCCTCCTTCCCTTCATCTACACTGATTGAAGTGGATTTAACAAGTGTCATCAATAAGGGATCATAGCTTTTACCTGAATTTACTTGATCAGTCTGTGTCATGGAGAGAGCAGATGTTCTTAATGTTTTGTATACTCAATGTACATCTATTGTTTAGCTGGAATGGAATGTTCGTATACTGTTTGTTTGTACTGTGATCTCACCTACCTATTTTAAGATGAATACACTTACTGTACGTCTCTCTTTATAAGAGCATCTTCTAAATGACTAAAATGTCATGTGTTATTGTCTTACATACATATCTCGGCTGCAGGTAGCCTCTGGGTTAGGAGTGCTCTGCTGATAACTGAAAGGTCGCTGGTTTGAATCCCCAAGCTTACTAGGTGAAACATGTGTCAACTTGTCGTTGAGCAAGGCATGTAACCCTAGTCACTCTGGATAAGAGTGTCTGCTAAAATGGAAATATCATATCTGTTTATTTCATTATTTTATTTCATTAAAAAGATGAATGTCTCAAATGTATCAAAATGTTCTTATTAAGAATGCGTTTATTTGTTACATTTGACTGTGTACATCCGAGCAGATTAATATAATTTTGCAAAGAAAAACACGATTATTTGTCCTTCTGAAGTTAAACCATCAAGTGATAGATTTTAAACAAATACATGTCTGTCATTAACCCCATGCCATGATTAAATAGTGAAAAACACACAAATCTCTTTCATAAATTATTTAATAAACAATAAAAGCTCATTTACCAACATTACTGAAAATGGATATATAGCGTTTTGGAATGAAACTCTTTAGATGCAACTTGCCACAATTGGTCTGAAGATAGTCATTAACGCTCCTTATGAAGTCAAAGTGTCCACTTATAACACTGTTAGCAGTTGATGTTATTCTTCAATAACACAAACCCCAAAGCAAATCAGGGGGAGGAAAATAGGTTTATTCAAATAGGACAAATCATGCTTGGAAGTAGATGGTCATTCTCCCTTGTCCTCAGTGATGCTCTCCCGAGACTCTTTCCACAGAACAAAGGAACGGGATGTAGTCTATAACCCAGCCCTAGTCTGTGGTTGACCAATTAGAATTCCTTGCAATAAAACTGAGCCAATGGCCAAATAACAAGTATCCTATCTCAGCTTGGACCAATGAGAACGTGCCACACGTAGCGCGTTCAGGACTGACATTCCTAACAGATGTTGAACTGAAAACCAACTATTTTCATTGATAATAACCTATTACAGAAAAAAACACTATTTCCATTGATCTTATTACTCTATTGACTTCTCATCCTCTGTCTCTGCGTTGTGTATTTATCTTCAAAAATATTCTTATAACACCTTGATCAAAATTCACTGCATGTGTTTCTGCTTGTCATTGAGCATGTGGCTCTGATGGACAACCGGAGTAAACCACTCACCCTCCACTCACTTACCCATATCACTCCAGGCAAATTGTTTTTCCTCTGAACCCCCTCAACAGCCACTAAAGACCCACCTGCTCATCCAAAACCATCAGAACATACCACAGAGGCTTACCTTGTTACCTTGTGGGTTTCAAAAGGACATTCTCCAAGTTGATTCTTTTGATTTAATTCATGTGAGGTTAGAGCCCCCTTCCCCTCACACACCCACACATGCACACATGCACACATGCACACACCAGCCTGCCCTTTATCTGGTAGTGAAAGTGTGGGGAAAGAAACAGTGCATTATCGATTTGTACTCCAACATTGGGCCAACCTAAAAAGCCCCAATGAATTGTCACTCATTATTGAAATTATCAGGCTCTAATTAAACTGGCAACCCTAAGCCCCCTGGGCTGTTCTCATCTCCAACTGAATTTCACCTCCTCACACTGTAATAGGAAGGCAGTATTAGCCGCTACAGGATGCTAATGAGCCCTGGAAGCTGTCTCTCCCTCTTAGCGTTTTACAGGAGCACCACAGTTGCCTGTGAACCACAACTAGGCCTATAGAGTATTGTGCTTGAAGCCTGAGCAGTAGGGATGTTGTTGAGCTTCACTGTTCTTTGTGGACAGCACTTAACATAAAACATAACGTTGAAAGATGTGGCTTTTTCCCTTTTTCAAAGTATTTATTCTTGATGTACGTACTTCTTTGGCTCTATGTCTTTTCATCCTCCCTTTCTGCTGCTTTCTTTCTCTGTCTCTCACTCTTTCTCTCGCTCTCTCTCTCTGCATTTATCTCTCTCTCCCTCTGCATTTATCTCTCTCTCCCACTACCCCTATCTCCCTCTCTGCCCCTCTCTGCCCCTCTCTCTCTCTCTCTCTCTCTCTCTCTCTCTCTCTCTCTCTCTCTCTCTCTCTCTCTCTCTCTCTCTCTCTCTCAATCTCTCTCACTCTCTCAATCTCTGCATATTTCTCTATTTCCCACTCCCCACTACCCCTATCTCCCTCTCTGCCTCTCTTTCTCTCTTACGCTTTACCCCGT
Source organism: Oncorhynchus gorbuscha (assembly GCF_021184085.1). Taxonomy (NCBI): domain Eukaryota; kingdom Metazoa; phylum Chordata; class Actinopteri; order Salmoniformes; family Salmonidae; genus Oncorhynchus; species Oncorhynchus gorbuscha. Next base: position 33,219 of record NW_025745691.1, on the reverse strand, counting down.
CTGTCTCTCTCGCTTCTGTCTTGAAGTTGTTGACTTTATACTGCGCTCTCCACTTCTCCTCTATGAAAATCAACAGACATGCTACCTGTGAGTCTGACTGACTTTATCACATGGTACAAAGCTTGCTAATAACTTCCTCTGATAATTCCTCCTCGTCGTTTCTGATGACCAGAGGGACAGCCATGATTGTCATGTTTGTAGGGAAGGAAACACTCTAAACAATGATGTCACATCAGCCCCTCTATTAAAAGACTTCATATTTTGAGCGGCATAATTAATACTCTTGGGCACGTCGCTTCGAAAGTTGGCACTCCAGGCAAGGGCTGCCACTCACCTGATAATTATTTTGGGAAACGAAGCCCAAATTACAGTGATTGACAAACGCAACAAAGCAGAGACTGCCTCGAGCACTCATAGAGAAAGAAATGAGAAGATAGTTAACTAGATAATGTACTGGATGAGTAGTGTTAAAGTTTGAGGTGGCTGGATTTGTGTCCTTTTATGACTCTATATTTACCCGTGGCTGGGTCAGGCAAATTATCCACTGTTATCCTCTAATGGACAAGCAAATATACCAAAGAGGCTTCATCATCAACACTTAACTTTCCTTAATGTTAGTTATTAACAGTGGCACTTAAACATACATATGGCTCACATTGCTTATGTGAAGAGGACTGGCCAACCCTCATAGCCTGGATCCTCTCTAGGTTTCTTACTAGGTTCAGGCCTTTCTAGGGAGTTTTGCTTGCTTGCTTTTTGGGGTTTTAGGCTGGGTTTCTGTAGAGCACTTTATGAGCTCAGCTGATGTAAGGGCTATATAAATACATTTGATTTGATTTGATGTGGAAAATAAGAAGACATTTTGTGGGGTTATAGACTCATTATGGAATTTATTCTGCCTACTCACGATAAGCTCAAAGACATTCAATAAGCCAACTGTCATTGTTTGTTATTGTGGCATGCTTTAGAAGTCCCACAGCACTGTAAACAAAACATAAGAATGCAAGAACATGTCTTCTCTCTACAGTACAGTGTCAGCCTCTCTGGTTGGACCTGCTCACTGGTGAGTCTAGTTCAGTGTCAGCCTCTCTGGTTGGACCTGCTCACTGGTGAGTCTAGTTCAGTGTCAGCCTCTCTGGTTGGACCTGCTCACTGGTGAGTCTAGTTCAGTGTCAGCCTCTCTGGTTGGACCTGCTCACTGGTGAGTCTAGTTCAGTGTCAGCCTCTCTGGTTGGACCTGCTCACTGGTGAGTCTAGTTCAGTGTCAGCCTCTCTGGTTGGACCTGCTCACTGGTGAGTCTAGTTCAGTGTCAGCCTCTCTGGTTGGACCTGCTCACTGGTGAGTCTAGTTCAGTGTCAGCCTCTCTGGTTGGACCTGCTCACTGGTGAGTCCAGTTCAGTGTCAGCCTCTCTGGTTGGACCTGCTCACTGGTGAGTCTAGTTCAGTGTCAGCCTCTCTGGTTGGACCTGCTCACTGGTGAGTCTAGTTCAGTGTCAGCCTCTCTGGTTGGACCTGCTCACTGGTGAGTCTAGTTCAGTGTCAGCCTCTCTGGTTGGACCTGCTCACTGGTGAGTCTAGTTCAGTGTCAGCCTCTCTGGTTGGACCTGCTCACTGGTGAGTCTAGTTCAGTGTCAGCCTCTCTGGTTGGACCTGCTCACTGGTGAGTCCAGTTCAGTGTCAGCCTCTCTGGTTGGACCTGCTCACTGGTGAGTCTAGTTCAGTGTCAGCCTCTCTGGTTGGACCTGCTCACTGGTGAGTCTAGTTCAGTGTCAGCCTCTCTGGTTGGACCTGCTCACTGGTGAGTCTAGTTCAGTGTCAGCCTCTCTGGTTGGACCTGCTCACTGGTGAGTCTAGTTCAGTGTCAGCCTCTCTGGTTGGACCTGCTCACTGGTGAGTCTAGTTCAGTGTCAGCCTCTCTGGTTGGACCTGCTCACTGGTGAGTCCAGTTCAGTGTCAGCCTCTCTGGTTGGACCTGCTCACTGGTGAGTCTAGTTCAGTGTCAGCCTCTCTGGTTGGACCTGCTCACTGGTGAGTCTAGTTCAGTGTCAGCCTCTCTGGTTGGACCTGCTCACTGGTGAGTCTAGTTCAGTGTCAGCCTCTCTGGTTGGACCTGCTCACTGGTGAGTCTAGTTCAGTGTCAGCCTCTCTGGTTGGACCTGCTCACTGGTGAGTCTAGTTCAGTGTCAGCCTCTCTGGTTGGACCTGCTCACTGGTGAGTCCAGTTCAGTGTCAGCCTCTCTGGTTGGACCTGCTCACTGGTGAGTCTAGTTCAGTGTCAGCCTCTCTGGTTGGACCTGCTCACTGGTGAGTCTAGTTCAGTGTCAGCCTCTCTGGTTGGACCTGCTCACTGGTGAGTCCAGTTCAGTGTCAGCCTCTCTGGTTGGACCTGCTCACTGGTGAGTCTAGTTCAGTGTCAGCCTCTCTGGTTGGACCTGCTCACTGGTGAGTCTAGTTCAGTGTCAGCCTCTCTGGTTGGACCTGCTCACTGGTGAGTCTAGTTCAGTGTCAGCCTCTCTGGTTGGACCTGCTCACTGGTGAGTCTAGTTCAGTGTCAGCCTCTCTGGTTGGACCTGCTCACTGGTGAGTCTAGTTCAGTGTCAGCCTCTCTGGTTGGACCTGCTCACTGGTGAGTCCAGTTCAGTGTCAGCCTCTCTGGTTGGACCTGCTCACTGGTGAGTCTAGTTCAGTGTCAGCCTCTCTGGTTGGACCTGCTCACTGGTGAGTCTAGTTCAGTGTCAGCCTCTCTGGTTGGACCTGCTCACTGGTGAGTCTAGTTCAGTGTCAGCCTCTCTGGTTGGACCTGCTCACTGGTGAGTCTAGTTCAGTGTCAGCCTCTCTGGTTGGACCTGCTCACTGGTGAGTCTAGTTCAGTGTCAGCCTCTCTGGTTGGACCTGCTCACTGGTGAGTCCAGTTCAGTGTCAGCCTCTCTGGTTGGACCTGCTCACTGGTGAGTCTAGTTCAGTGTCAGCCTCTCTGGTTGGACCTGCTCACTGGTGAGTCTAGTTCAGTGTCAGCCTCTCTGGTTGGACCTGCTCACTGGTGAGTCTAGTTCAGTGTCAGCCTCTCTGGTTGGACCTGCTCACTGGTGAGTCTAGTTCAGTGTCAACCTCTCTGGTTGGACCTGCTCACTGGTGAGTCTAGTTCAGTGTCAGCCTCTCTGGTTGGACCTGCTCACTGGTGAGTCCAGTTCAGTGTCAGCCTCTCTGGTTGGACCTGCTCACTGGTGAGTCTAGTTCAGTGTCAGCCTCTCTGGTTGGACCTGCTCACTGGTGAGTCTAGTTCAGTGTCAGCCTCTCTGGTTGGACCTGCTCACTGGTGAGTCTAGTTCAGTGTCAGCCTCTCTGGTTGGACCTGCTCACTGGTGAGTCTAGTTCAGTGTCAGCCTCTCTGGTTGGACCTGCTCACTGGTGAGTCTAGTTCAGTGTCAGCCTCTCTGGTTGGACCTGCTCACTGGTGAGTCTAGTTCAGTGTCAGCCTCTCTGGTTGGACCTGCTCACTGGTGAGTCTAGTTCAGTGTCAGCCTCTCTGGTTGGACCTGCTCACTGGTGAGTCTAGTTCAGTGTCAGCCTCTCTGGTTGGACCTGCTCACTGGTGAGTCCAGTTCAGTGTCAGCCTCTCTGGTTGAGCCTGCTCACTGGTGAGTCTAGTTCAGTGACATGCCTCCTGATTTTACACCTCCCTCCCCACGCGTATATCAGACACGCCCTTCAACACTGAAGAGAGGGGGAGGAATTATGTCAAGTTATTTGTTTTGTAGCAAAATGAAATATTTATCGGGAGGTAACGCCTACAAGGAAAGACCTACCAAGGTGCTTCATCTTCCGAGTCTCATATTTGGTTTACACCTCCGTAAAGGCCAAGCCACGTCCTGAGGGTTTTCAGTGATTCAAGGAAGCCCACTAGCTCTGAATCCAGATTTCAACCCCTGTGTTGAACTGGAGGACAGGGTTGAAGCATATACTGCAGACAATTGTTATGGTGATCTACTAGACTTCTGCTTATATCCAGTGGGGTTGAGATACATATCTTCATGTTTCCTTATTTTTGCTGTTGACTGTTTTGTTTTGAATGAGATGTCAAGTTACCATAGAGTCACAGTTTTGTTTTTGTTTTATTACAGAGTGCCCTGAGCCTGCATTATATTTATATGTTATAATTTAAGTCTGAAATTTGAGAAGGAAAATAGAACGATTGACAGAAATTCTGGGAGAAAAGATCTGAGAAGTCCTCAAAAACACTACATGTAAATACTATCGTATTTACTGTACTGTTTTTACGGACATGACTGTGGTATACTTCAGTAGTTACTGTACTGTTTTTACGGACATAACTGAGGTATACTTCAGTAGTTACTGTACTGTTTTTACGGACATGACTGTGGTATACTTCAGTAGTTACTGTACTGTTTTTACGGACATGACTGTGGTATACTTCAGTAGTTACTGTACTGTTTTTACGGACATGACTGTGGTATACTTCAGTAGTTACTGTACTGTTTTTACGGACATGACTGTGGTATACTTCAGTAGTTACTGTACTGTTTTTACGGACATGACTGTGGTATACTTCAGTAGTTACTGAAGTATTTTTTTTAGACATGACTGCAGTATATTTTAATATTTACTGTAGTGTTTTTGCAGACATGACTGTAGTATATTTTAATATTTACTGTAGTGTTTTTGCAGACATGACTGTAGTATATTGTAGTAACACCCGCCGACTAGACTTCTCAACCAGAATATAAGACAGGTTTGTGTCAGGCCACATATTGAGATGGGTCAAAAGATCTGAGCAATGCAACAGACCAGACAACAACTTAGCAAAAATAAAAAACAAATATTACAATTGTGGCATCTAAACATTAGACAGGTTCTAGGCCAATTAAGTCAGTCTAAGTCACTTCATCTCAGTGCTTGAGATGTCAGTACAGACACCACGGTTCGATTCCAGGCTGTATCACAACCGGCTTTGATTGGGAGTCCCATAGGGCGGCGCACAATTGGCCCAGCGTCGTCCAGATTTGGCCGGTGTAGGCCGTCATTGTAAATAAGAATTTGTTCTTAATTAACTGACTTGCCTAGTTAAATGAAGGTTAAATAACATTTTTATTAAAGAAAAAATAAACAGTACAGAGTCAGATATAAAGAAGAAGCTAAGTGTATTACAGTTTAGAAGAGAGGTTTGCTTGTTTGACACAGATAAGTAACACACATTAACAAGAGTAGACCAACATGACTTAGATCTGTTACATCAACTAGATTGCTTTCTGAAATACAACAGTGTTTCACAGAGATTCAGCTGACAAAGTTCACAAGATGACCAAGATCACCACAATGCTGTACTTCTGATGGTAGAAAATAAAGAACAGTTAACCATCAAATTAACATAAAAATTTAAAAAATACCAAATGACTTTAAAGACAGCCACCTTATTGGAGGAGTGTGCTGCCATAACATGGCAAGCAAACAAATACAAAGCAAAAAAAGGGGCAAGCATAGCCATAAAGCAGGCCTATTAAGGAATAGGTGCAACTAATAAGACCAAACGAACAGAAAAGGAAAAAGGGATCGGTGGCGGCTAGTAGACCGGCGACGAAGACCGCCGAGCACTGCCCGAACAGGCATTCATAATAAGTTTTTTCATAATATTCAAGATGTTCATTATGTAAAGTCACTGCAATAATGTCCTGTTGTTTCCAGTTGGTTTGTTTCGTCATTGAATGGTTTGAGGTCCAGGCAGTTTATTGGCAGAGCCCTCCTCCAAAAATGTGACTGTCTGTCAAATAATTTGTATTTGTAAAATATTGAATGTTTATGTAAATTCAGTGGTTAACTGTTCTTTCTTTTTTACCATCAGACCACAGGAGGTTGATGGCACCTTCATTTGGGAGGACGGGCTCGTGGTATTGGCTGGAGATGAAGAGATGGAATGGTATCAAATACATTAGCTCCTTTCCGGACATTATTATGAACATTATTATGAGCCGTCTTCTCTCAGCAGCCTCATGTGCATCAGTATTGATGGTCAATGTTTGTGGTCATCTTGTGAAATTGGTCAGCTGAATTTCTGTGAAATCACTTTTGTATTTCAGAAAGCTATCTAGTGGAAGTAACAGATCTAGTCATTTTGGTGTACTCTTGTTAACGTGTGTTATTTATCTGTGTCAAATAAGCAAACCTAATCCTCTTGGATATAGGGGTGCTATTTACATTTTTGGATGAAAAACATTCCCGTTTTAAATAAGATATATTGTCACGAAAAAGATGCTCAACTATGCATATAATTGACAGCTTTGGAAAGAAAACACTCCGACGTTTCCAAAACTGCAAAGATATTGTCTGTGAGTGCCACAGAACTGATGTTACAGGCGAAACCCAGACAAAAATCCAATCAGGAAGTGCCGCATTTTTTGAAACCGCCTTATGCCAATGACTCCTTATATGGCTGTGAATGAGCTACGAATGAGCTTACGTTTTCCACGCATTCCCCAAGGTGGAGAATGGCTGTAAGGGACCATATATAATGAGTGGTCACATGGTGTCTCCCGGAGAAAATCTTGCGTAAAATATGAAGGTGACTGTAGCTCAGTTGGTAGAGCATGGCGCTTGTAACGCCAGGGTAGTTGGTTCGATCCCCGGGATCACCCATACGTAGAATGTATGCACACATGACTGTAAGTCGCTTTGGATAAAAGCGTCTGCTAAATGGCATATATTATTATTATTATTACTGAGGTAGCCATTTTTCCAATCGTTTCTTATGAGAAACCAATTGCCTCGACAGATATTTTATTGAATACATATGTTAAAAACACCTTGAGGATGGATCCTAAACAACATTTGCTGTGTTTCTGTCGATATTATGGAGCAAATTTTGAAAAAAGTTTGGCGTTATAGTTTTAAGTATTTTTTGGTCGATTTCTCATCCAAGCATGATGAACAAACGGGAGCTTTTTCGCCTACAAAAATATTATTTTTGGAAAAAAGGAACATTTGCTATCTAACTGGGAGTCTCCTGAGTGAAAGCATCTGATGTTCTTCAAAGGTAAATTATTTAATTTGGTTGATTTTCTTATTTTCATGAAAATGTTGCCTGCTGCCAGCAGAGCCTAGCATAGCATTATGCCATGATAAACTTACACAAATGCTTGTCTAGCGTTGGCTGTAACACATATTTTGAAAATCTGAGATGACAGTGTTGTTAACAAAAGGCTAAGCTTGTGTTTGAATATATTTAATTTAATTTAATTTGCGATTTTCATGAATAGGAAAAGTGCGTTATGGTAATGCGCTTGAGGCTATGATTACACTCCCGGATACGGTTTTGCTAGTCGCAAGAAGTTAATCAACTTTACATGTTATTTATCGGCATCTGTACTGTTTCTCTTTACAATTATAATAAAACGTTTATATTTTCTAAGGTCCATTGCATTGTACAGAACTCTTGATCCAACTCAATAGGTGGTCTGTCATGAACCTGCGTCTTATGATCTGGTTAAGGTTTTCCCCTCAATAAACAGTAGGCGTTGTCTGTCAGTTGTACCATTTTAGCTAACCCTAGTTGGCAGGTGTTATTATTAATACAATATACTACAGTCATGTCCGCAAAAACACTACAAGAAATCATGCCGTATACTACAGTCATATCTGCAAAACACTATTGTGAATATCAAATAAAATATAATGTTGTTCGTCACATGTACCGTATTTACATTTGTGGGTGTATTGTGGTTTTAAATAGTGAAATAAATCAATCAATCAAGGGATACTACAATGTGGAGTATAGTATTCTACAGTATACTATTTTTCTGTAGTAACCACTACACGATCGAGGGGGAACCTCAGACAGCTCCCCAAGGACAGCACATTCAAATTAAAACAGCATCGACAAAGCTAGCAGCTTACAGTAAAGCTAGCTAGCAGTCCAATCGATCAAAAAGTATAGTATTCTACACAGTATATTACAACATTGTAAATAAGCACTACATGATCAAGGGATACTACAGTGTGTAGTATAGAATTACAGGGTCTAGTCCAAAAAAGCACTTGAGGCCATACTACAGTGTGAGGTATAGAATTATCCAGTATAGTACAAGTACAGTACAAATGTCTATAGTAAGCACTAGATGTTCAAGTGAAAGGAAAAGGGAACAACTGAATGCATTCAATGAAATGTGTCTCTGAATCAGAGAGGTATGGGGGGGGCTTCCTTAATCAACATCCATGTCGTCGGATATTACAGTGTGTAGTATAAAATTATAGTATACTACAAACTTCTATAGTAACCACTACAGGATCGAGGGGGATACTCTACATTGTGTAGTATAGCATTCTCCAGTATACTACAACATTCTAAAGTAAGCACTACATGATCGAGGGATACTGCAGTTTGTAGTATAGTATTGAACAGTATACTACAACTTCCCTAAATAAGTACAACACATGATCAAGGGATAGTACAGTAGTATAGTATTCTACAGTATATTACAAAAGTCTATAGTAAGCACAGCTCCAGGGATGAGCAACTGGCCGCCCCTTTTGAAGGCCATCAGATCAATCCCCCACCCCCCCAAAATTATAAAAATATATGTTGGCTTCGTTCTGTAGTTATTATCTGAACCATTCTGACATAGGACCGTCGTCCTACATCTTCGTAACAGGAAGTTATATTGTCGTCAAGGGCTTATACAGGAAGGGAGAGGAGGCCATGTTTGAAAAGTTTTATAGCCCATGTCCCTTCACAGGGGCGAGCCACAGATTTAGCAGCCCTATCTTATGAAAACCCAAATCTCACATTTTAGAAGATAAAATCCCATTTCATCACATCACAAATAATTTAATATTCAAACATTTAAGTTGAACAACAATTCCATGTGAATCTGATAACTCTGATGTGTAGACTTTCCACTGTAGAGTTTATGTCATCTTATCATTGATGAGAATATTCCAGATGACAACCGAACTGACATCATATTCATTAAGCACCACTGCATATGTTCAATTGTTCGGATTACCAGAATATAGTTCATTTCCCCCCAACATCTAATATTCCCAGAATCTCTATGTTAACCAAGGTTTTTGCAAATGTAACATCAGCAGGGTAGAGAGAGGAAAAAGGGGGGAAGAGGTATTTATGACAGTCATAAACCTAACCCCCAGGCCAACGTCATGACATTGTGCATCAACAGTTTTTCTCTTATCAGTCGTTGATGGTCACTCACGTAACTATGGCCCCCTCGTGGTGAGTTCAGATTTTTTGTGTCCCCCACCCCATCAAAGTTTCCCATCCCTGCACAAAATGATCGAGAAATACCTCAGTGAATAAAAATTCTACAGTATACTACAGTTTACTACAGAATTCTATAGTAAGTACTATAGTATTCTATAGTAAACTGAAGTATTTTTTTACGTGGGTTGAAATGGAATACTATAACAGAGAAGCTTACTGGAGGAAATTTTCATGGCAAGGGGCAGTTTGGTGATTAATGTGGAATTATTATTACTATATTCCAACTTGGCTAATAAACATTTACATTATTGATAGTAGTGATGCCTTGGACCTCTGCTCTGTGTCCTTTGGTACATCGTTAACCATGTATCAACAACAGCTTCCACCTTCTTCACTGGGAAAACCATTACCATCTTTGAATGCTAAACACATTAGCAGAATGAGAGGGAAAGCAAAAAGAGAGAATCATTGGACCTCTGTCCAAACCCACTACAATACTGACCCCTCTGACTTCAAAGTAATAATGATTGAGTTGATGTCATTGCCCATCCAAACTTCCCTGCCAGTAGGCCTACCTGGAAAAGTCCTTTGGTATCGAGGTCTTGTTTGATCATGCACGTGGGTGACGCATGTCATGCCGGGTTATTCCCACAGTTAATATTCTTTCATGGCCTGCCATGCGGGCTGAACCTGATTATTTTGGCACCTGGGCAAACATCTATCGATTTCAGGTGCTGCATACTGTATCACAGGCCCCGGTCACCAGGGTGATCCTATTCCCTGAAAAGGCATGATTCTAGTGAAAGACTCAGCACCTTAGAGTAATGAACCAAGGCTTTCTCTGTGAGCATAGGCAGACCAGGGTACATTAGAAATGCATGAAGGGCAAAAGGTGGTTACCGTAGGTCTGCTCAAACCTATTCATATTCCATCAAGTGATATCAAAGCAGGAAAATATTTGTTGAAGGGGGGGAGAAGGAGAGGTGTGGGATTTCATGAAATTTCATGAAATGTGAAAATTGTGTCAAATGTTTATGTTGGTCGCATATAAAGAAGCAATGGATTTCAGATAAAATGATCACCATATACCACCACGGGTATTTGAAAGCCTCGCCAGGCTGGAAAAGAGTCCGTCTGAGAGGATGAAATGTCTCTAATCGTAACACTAAAATTCTTCCCATGAATTTGACTTCCCTGTCTCATCAGACGAGTCCAGTTGGCAGATGAGAGAGGTGGTGGGTGCTAGCCAAAATGAAGACCTGGTTCTGGGAAACTTTCCTGCTGTCCACCCCCTCTCTCAAAGTCTTGGTGCTTACTTAATCATGATTAATCGCTGCCTGGATAATCAGATACAACATCAAAAGGTTGGAGACGACAGTCCAAGGACACTAGGGAGAAAACAAGGTATAGTATGCATTCATTAGCTGTGGCATGGCAGTCATACATTAGCCCATAACCCTTTATTGTCCTAATTAGGCTGGAGTGGAGACGCTAGCATTAGCACTACCTATATTATGCACATACACTCAGAGGGATATTAGTTTACCTCAACCTTCAACCAATGAACATACAGTACACTCTGAAAACCGCATTCTATATTCTACCATATTCTATATTCGCATTCTATAGCCTTCTATATTCTACCATATTCAGGATATGTTGGGCACTGTTTTCCTCAAGTGAGAAGTAGCAGTTGGTCTGCTAGTTTCTCCATACAGTAGGTTGTGTACTTGTTTTTTTGTTGTTGCTCAATGTCAGTACCTAATAAAGGCAGAATTTTTTATTTACTACACTTACATTGTTTGGGAAAAACACAAGAGAGTCTTCCTTTCTCTCTCACTGAGATTTTTACTCATCCCACCACACACTGTGAGCGGTAACACAGAGACTGTATATTTCATTTTCTCCTCCCTGTTTGTAAATCTCCCCGGATGAAGCCTGGCTTTCAGTGTGCCATTTCCCATCTACTGTAGCATTGGTGCAGGCTGCTGGGTCCTGTTCAACCCCATTATTTCTGGGAGCCAAATTCCCATGGTCCCAGGAACAGGCGTGCCAGCTCTGCCTTCTTGGCTCGCTTCCCTGGTATTGTTTCTTTGTTACAACCAGAGCTGCATTTCAGACTGTTAATGTTTGCACTGGGAGGTCCAAATTCCCTACGTTCAGCCCTAGAAAAGGTAAATTGAAGTTCAGAACGCAATCACTTTTTGATGCTGTGTTAGTGTTTTTTTTCGTATTTTCTCACACAACCCCATGGTATATTTCCGTAGTAAGGCAAAAGTGCTGGAATTGTATATTGTATACAGGCAATATCATAATCAATCATAAGTACAGTTCAGTTGTGTTTGTGGTTTGTAAACCAGCACCCAGAAACATACAATTATTGTTTGGTTTCATCAATATACAATACTATCTATATAACATTCACACAATCTTTAGTAGGTACAATATTGGTCCATCATTTGCATTGGCCATTCATCCCTGCACACAACCCACTGGGCACAGACATCAGTTCAATGCCTAGTTTTGATGTACATTTGATTGAGTTGTCAAATAATGGGACCTCAATGTGAAATCAACAACAACAACAAAATGATTTGATTTAGGTTATAAGTTGGGTGAAAAAAACACGAAATGCGCCTACGTTGATGACATTTTACAAATTCAATTAGTTTTCCAGGTTGATTCCACGTCATCACATAGAGTTTTGGGTTTGAAATTACGTGGAAACAACGTTGATTCAACCAGTTTTGGCCCAGTGGGAAACCACTGTACAGCTACTCCACCACTAATTTAATTCTGCCAATCCTAAGATTACACAAGGGTGATCACATAAGACCTCAGACTACCATCAAGTAATAACGTCTGAGTGTTCCTCCTTATTCAAATATGATGGCATTTCCCCATCACTAATCCACATGATCTCCAATAATACCACCCTTTCTCCCTTTCTCTGATGTCAACTCATGTAACCATGATGGTGGCTCACACAGGGGACTTAATAAGGTTTGTTGGCACTGAGAGCGTGGAGGGAGTGTCTCCGACTGATGTTGCTGTTCAACTCTGAGCCAGAGCACTTGTTTCCCAGAGCAGAGACAGGGAGACGCGGCGGTGTCAGGTAATTCTCAGAGGAAGAGCCACATACCCCTGCAGAGAGCAATGGGGGAGCCTGTATCACATCTCAGGAGTTGTAATAGCAGCTTTGAAGACGCCAGTCCATTAATCCCATCATGTGATCTGGTGTCTAACAGACCTGCATGTAATTCACAGCATTGTGGGGGTGTTTGCTGTCAGTCCCACCAGGAGAGGTGTACAATATGTATCTTCTGTCGAATAAATATAACACAAGCAGTTGGGCAGCACAGCTCTTTCACAAACACACATAAACACACACACATGCACATACATACACTTGGAATACACACACATGGATGACTGCATGTGTGTGTGCGTACAATATGGCCACAATCCAAGCAAAGATCTTGTTTTGTACAGTATGCTAAGGAAATATCCAGACGTAATTATATATATATATATATATATATATTTTAACCAAATACATAATGAAATGTATATAAATAATTAAAGTGAGCTGTGGGATTCTTTCTGTCTCTCCCACATACCCAGAAGACACCAAATCATAGCAAAATGAATTTGTACTACGATATGGAGTCCCTCAGTATCAACTAATTAATCTTTCAGTAAATCAATCATGCAATCTGCCTTGAAACATCCTCTAGAGACTGTAACCAAGGTGGCTTTCCACCGTGTAAACAGACTTGGAGCTCGGAGCAACAAGACCAAGGGTCCCCGACCGATCATCGAAAAATTTGAACACCACCAAAAAAAAGGAGTTGATCAAAAACAGGGTAAGGGTGCTTAAAGGGAACAAATTCGGGCTCAATAACCAATTTCCACGGGAGATAAACTCGCAAGAGACTGTATCCTGTACAGAGGCAACAGAGGGAGAGGGGTAAGTGTGCCTTTCTCATTGTGGACACACTCTTTATAGATGGACAGCTACAACGAGACAGCTCCATAACACCATGGCTGTACTAAATTCTTCAGGGACATCAGGTTACGAAAAAAGAAAGTATGGGAACTGTAAAAATATCTGAACAATATGAAGTACACATACTGTACAGACTAATACATACACATACACACTTGATCTCGCTCTCTTCTCTCACTCTTTCTTTCTCTCTTTTATTTTCTGTTCTGTTCTCTTCTTTCCCTCTCTCACCTCTCTCTATTGTCAAGAACTGTTTAATAATTTAATTTGTTTCTTGTTTGTCTATCTTTTCTCTTTGTCAACATGTTTATATATGTTTACAACAAGCAAGGGGAAGCTATCTGAATAGGGGCATTGGGGAATAATAACATATAGTACAGAATACATGTGTACTGTAGTGAAGCCGTCTCTATAGTAATGCAAGGTCTCTTTCATGATCATGTGAAACGTCAATTGCTATGGAAATTCTGGAATGTGTTTTTCAATGATGTTAAAGGTAATAATGATGCACCTATGATGGTGTTACGATATGGATTACAATTATCAGGTGAATATTTTTATTTTTTAAACTTTATTTAACCAGGCAAGTCAGTTAAGAACATATAACATTTTCAATGACGGCCTGGGAACAGTGGGTTAACTGCCTGTTCAGGGGCAGAACGACAGATTTGTACCTTGTCAGCTCAGGGGTTTGAACTCGCAACCTTCCGGTTACTAGTCCAACGCTCTAACCACTAGGCTACGCTGCCTCCCCATTAAGGAAATATGCACTACATGTAACACAAATAGACACTCAACCATGCATTTTGGCGCTGTTTTATTTATTTGAACAGCACACATTATAGTCTTACTCTTATACAGACATCGTACAGACTCTCACTAAATCACATCCCATATCATACACATCGACTTACCCAAGTTTATTACACACATAAAATCTTGTCTCAATTTTCTAACATCTGTGGCATTGGCTCACAGGCAAACAGGCAAGGGAATAAAACATATATTGCTAGAACCTATTTCTTGAATCCTAAATATCAGACATTTGAAAGCTCTAGTTTTGACTGTCATAATATCTCTGATATCTAGTTATGGTAAGGGGTGAAATACGTATAGCTAGTTACAATCGTAATGATTTGGCAGATTATTAAAAAAAGATCATTCTTTACCTGGCTAAAAGAAAAGGAATATATAACATATACTGTTTACAGGAAACACACTCTACATCCTTAGATGAAGTTGTGTGGAAAAAGGAATGGGGAGGTGAACTAATTTTCTGTCATGGACAAAGGAACTCAAAAGGTGTGATGATATTAATTAACAAAAATGTAAATCTGAATGTGCAAATAGTTAGGAATGATTCGCAAGGAAGGTGGATCTTTTTGAATATGAAAGTGGACGAAAAAGAGATTTGGCTCATTAATCTATATGGTCCAAATCAGGAAGATCCATATTTCTTTGAAAATATGTATACCAATTTATTGAACCAACAGACAACAAATTATCAAATTATTATGGTAGGAGACTATAACACAGTGTTAAGTACCTCAATGGACTGTAAAGGAAATAACTCTACAAACTATCATCACCGTGCCCTTAAGGATATCAGAAATATTTTAGACCCATTAAAAATAGTGCATATTTGGAGACTAAAAAATCCTGACCTGGTGAGGTCTACATGGAGGAGACTGAATCAAGCTAGTCGTCTTGACTACTTCCTTGTCTCTTTCTCTCTTGCATCAAAGGTTTAAAAAGTTTCAATTGGAGACAGAATGCGATCGGATCATCATCTAATTGGCATTCACACAACTCTTATAGATTTTCCACGTGAACAGGGATATTGGAAATGTAATCAAAGTTTACTGGAGGACAACGTATTTTTAATTAAGACAAAATCATTCATAACTGAACTTTTCCAGTATATTATAGGAACAACAAATTGATACCTTTAAATGTATATTCAGAGGTCATTCAATTCAATATTCATCATTAATAATAAAGCAGTTTCTGAGACAAGAGACAAGAGACAAAGAGACAAGACTAACAAGGGATATACATTAGATAATAGTACAGGTAGATAGCAATAAAAATTATACTACAGCGATACAAAATAAGTTAGAGGAAAAACAAAAAGAACTTGAGGAACTTATTCAAGAACGATCTAATGTAATCTATTACAAAAATATAGCAAACTGGATGTAATGTGGAGAAAAATGCACAACATTCTTCCTGGATCTCCAACACAGGAACGCTAACAAAAATAATGCAGAAACTCGTTACTGAAGACTGAGTCATCTATGATTCTACAAATTATATTTTAAAAGAGGAAGCTAAATATTTTTAGCGGATATTCTCTTTTCCGTCTCATCCTCTTGCACTGAATGATAATTACGGTAAGGAATTCTTTCCAAATAATAGAAAAAAATTGAAAAGTAACAAATGTACAGAATGATCAGTGCGTAGGCCAAATTACAGAGGAAGAAACCTTTGAGGCTATTAAATCCTTTCAGTCTGGAAAAACCCCAGGGCTTGATGGCATACCAGTAGAGGTATATCAAGCCTTTTTTGATTAACTAAAAGCTCCATTGTTAGATTGTTTTAACTACTCCTACAGAAATGGTAGTCTGTCAGGTACTCAGCAAGAAGGACTGATTTCACTATTATTAAAACAAGACCCAGATGGCATATAAAGATCCAGTCTATCTAAAAAACTGGAGGGCCCTTACACTTCAATGTTGTGATGCAAAAATACTAGCGAAATGCATTGCACTCAGAATTTAAAGGGTTTTACCAGGTATTGTTCATCCTGATCAGACTGTTTTTTTTACATGGACAATACATTGGAGATAATATACGACAACTACTAGAAATAATAGAACATAATGAAACATCTAAGAAGACAGGCCCGGTATTTATAGCGGATTTTGAAAAGGTATTTGATAAAGTAAGACTGGATTTTCAATTTCGGTGATTCTCTTATAAAATGGGTAAAAGTAATGTATAGCAACCCCAGGTGTAAAATAGTAAATAATTGCTACTTCTCAGATAGTTTTGAATTGTCAAGAGGAGTTAAACAAGGGTGTCCGCTGTCACCATATCTATTATGGCCATTGAAGTGCTAGCTATAAAAATCAGATCCAATAACAACATTAGAGGATTAGAAATCCAAGGCTTAAAAACGAAGGTGTCCATGTAGGCCGATGACTCAAGTTCTATACTAAGTCTGCAAGCTAGATCACTGCAATGTCTCATGAAAGATCTAGATAACTTTTCTGGACTAAAACCTAATTATGATAAGTGTACAACATTACATATTGGATCTTTAAAAAATACAACTTTTCCATTACCCTGCAGTTTACCTATAGAAAGGGATGATGGTGAAGTAGACATACTTGGCATTCATTTCACAAAATATATAAATTAGCTCTCCACAATGAATTTCAATAGAAAACTTGTAAAAATAGACAAAATCCTGCAAACATGGAGAGGTAAATACCTGTCTATTTATGAAGAAATTGTCCTGATTTACTCCTTAGTCATATCTCAATTTACTCATTTACTTATGGCGCTGCCTACTCGTGATGATTCATTTCTCAAATCATATGAGCAAAAACTATTTCAGGGATGCTAAACCAGACAAAATAAATGAGCCTATCTATATAATGAATATGAATTGGGTGGGTTGAGATTATTAAATATAAAAGCACTAACCCTTCTCTAAAAGCTTCACTTATTCGAAAGTTTTACTTTAACCCTAAATGGTTCCAAGAAGGTTACTAAGAAAAGCTCATCCACTGTTTAAAAATGGCCCTTTTGCCTTTGTGCAGATATATATAAATAAATATTATTTATATTTATATAAATAAAGTTATTTGTTTCTGGCCATTTTGAGCCTGTAATCGAACCCACAAATGCTGATGCTCCAGATACTCAACTAGACTAAAGAAGGCCAGTTTTTTTGCTTCTCACACCAGTTGTCAGCTGTGCAACATAATTATGAAAGGGTTTTCTAATGATCACTTAGCCCATTAAAATGATAA
Organism: Oncorhynchus gorbuscha; assembly: GCF_021184085.1. NCBI lineage: Eukaryota > Metazoa > Chordata > Actinopteri > Salmoniformes > Salmonidae > Oncorhynchus > Oncorhynchus gorbuscha. The sequence continues at coordinate 15,940 of NW_025745691.1, read as the reverse complement.
ACTTGGATTAGCTAACACATCGTGCCATTGGAACACAGGAGTGATGGTTGCTGATAATAGGCCTCTGTACGCCAATGTCGATATTCCATAAAATGTCTGTCATTTCCAGCTACAATAGTCATTTAAAACATTAACAATGTCTCCACTGATCCATTTGAAGTTATTTTAATGGGCAAAAAAATAGCTTTTCTTTCAAAAACAAGGAAATGCCTAACAGACCTCAAACTTTTGAACGGTAGTGTATTTTGCATAGAAATATGGAATGGGTGGCCAGCAGAGATAGGTGGGATGGCCTGAGGGAAGCTGAGGGTTGGGATGTGGAATTGGAGAGAAGTGGGAGTGGAGTTGCTGGGCAGGAGATAGAATGATGGTCAAAGTTCAAGTATAAAAATAAGTCAAAATAAAGTCAAAATGAAACATAATAAAAAGTAAGTTTGAATGACACTGATGGGCAGTGTTTTTACTAATGCCGGTATGCCTGAGGCTGATGCCGTGCAGGTGTTTGTACACATGCATATACACACAATCTCATTCAAATACACACATACTGTAAATGGACACACACATATGTAAATAGTGCCAACATATACAGTTGGCCTTGCTGTTATGATTTTAGTTGTCCTTGATGTCCTTTGATTTTTTGCAATGTTGTTTTCTGTTTTCTTTCGTCTTATTCCTTTTTCTCATGAGTTCATTTTCTTAGTTGTTTGTGCATTGGGGGGTTTCTTGGGGGTGCGAAATGGAATTCATTTTCTTTTTTATTATTTTCTTTTCTTTTTCTTTTTTTTTCTTGTGGAGGGTGACTATGGGAGGAGTCTCAGATGGTTGAGGGACAGCCCTTTGGATATTGTGGTGGGGATCTTGGAGGGTTCGCATCCCCATTTTTTGGGGGGGCCTTGTGGGAGTTCTGTCGACGTGCCCTTGTGCAGGACGTTGACCCTGGATGATTCTGTGTGTCACTCTGAATGGGAGTCTGTTGGATGAACTGGTGTGGTGTAATTGTTAAGCTGCTTCACTGCAAGTATATTGCATGTTTTGGATATTCAATAAAAAATATAAATAAATCCCTCATTGTGTAATCATTCACAGGAAAACTGTGAATTACAGATGTATCTTCTGTCATGGGATTGTCTAAAGCAGAACTGTACACATTAAAGGGTTGGCATTAACCTTAACACATGTAAAACTATTACCCCTATTGCGGACATTAGTATATAGTATATAGTCGTGCTTTAAAGTTTGATATTGACACACATGATCAAATGCTAAACTCTGCTAGCAGCTAGGTTGATTCTCCCTCGGGGCTGAAAGACAGACAAATGAAACAGCTCCAAATTGAAGAGAAATAAGAACGGTAATGACATTGTGTGTGTGTGTGTGTGTGTGTGTGTGTGTGTGTGTGTGTGTGTGTGTGTGTGTGTGTGTGTGTGTGTGTGTGTGTGTGTGTGTGTGTGTGTGTGTGTGTGTGTGTGTGTGTGTGTGTGTGTGTGTGTGTGTGTGTGTGTGTGTGTGTGTGTGTCTGAGTGTGTGCATCTGCAGGTGTGTGGGTGCATTTATGTGTATTCTTCCTCCTTTAAGAGGTGATTAAACCGACTCTCTTGCAAAGACAATCAATTAATTCTTAAGGTGGAACCAATTAATAGTGTATCACTTCAGAAACTAGCCCGTCATTTTAATAACCATGCCTGCGCTTGTAATTATGAGCCATGCAAATAGATTTTTTTTAACCATGCAAAATTAAATCATAGTTCATTAGATATAAGCTGTTCAAAGTTGTTGTTTTTTAAGTTTGAATGTACATGCCCCATTTTCTAATGAGGACGTTTCAATGTAAGGGGGTGAAATGAAGTGTCTTTGTGCAGATGAATAATCTTACCAATATGAAATATTAAGTCACTGTTTTACCCTGTTTTTCTTCTCAGGCTCGTATGTTAGAGCGGATAATAGAAGATTTTCCTTTTGTGAGACTGCAGTTTTGAATAATATACAGAGGTGGGAAAGCTCAATTGTCTTGAGGGAACTGTAGCTCTGAATTACTTGTAAATATATTCATTATTCCTGGAAAAAAAGGAATTGTTGACAGACGTCAGTTTCATCATTAGTAGATAAGTATGGCAGACAGTAAATAAGTCAACTTTGTTTCCTCTGATTTAGTTTTCGAAGGAAAAGGGCTGTGGTTAAAACACTTCTGCCTTCAATTTTTAACCGTGTTTGTTTGCTAGATAAATCCAAGGTTTCGCTATGCTTTCGAAACATAGTTATCACAGTGTAACTAACCTATATTCTCATAACATCAGACATGATGTTGCTTTGCCCAAAATAAAGGAAACACGAGTAAATAACATTTGATTTGATTTGGAAATGAGGGATACAAAGTACATTGAAAGCAGGTGCTTCCACACAGGTGTGGTTCCTGAGTTTTTTAAGCAATTATCATCCCATAATGCTTAGGGTCATGAATAAAAATGCCCATTATTTTGACTACCATAGGTAGAAGAGATCTCGGTGACTTTGAAAGAGTGGTCTCAAAGGAAAATAGGAGGTATAAAGGGTGTGTGTGTGTGTCTCAGTCGCTAGATCTCAACCCAATTGAACACTTATGGGAGATTCTGGAGCAGCATTTAAGCCAGCATTTTCCACCACCATCAACAAAACACCCAATTATGGAATTTATTCTCTGAGAAAGAGTTCCTGACATTTGTAGAATCTATGCCAATGCGTGTTGAAGCTGTTTTGGCGGCTCGTGGTGGCCCAACGTACCATTAAGACACCTTATGTGGGTGTTTCCATTATTTTGGCAGTTACCTGTAAATTCGACATGGCACCACACACCAAACTGTCCTTTCTTTCACGCCGCAGAACACATTAAATGCATGGTACATTTTGTTATTGAAAAATAAAGTGAAGGTTTCAACATGAAGATGAGCAACTTGGTGGAAAATGATTCACCTTTGTGACACCAGAGCACAATGGTGGATGTATCATGTATCAGTGTTCAACTCCTAGGGAGTATATTCTATTAACTTCTGTGTCATCTTGCTGGAACTAGTCTGTCATAGTGTGACTCAGAGACAGAACTGGGTCTACATTAACACCCTCTAAAGACCTTGCGTCATATGGGTTTGTACTGTTTTCATTGTGCCACATCTGTAAACCACAGGCCAGATTATTATGAACTTTTCATGATGTTTTGCCACCTCGGCTGATGATGTAGAATCCCAGAACAACCTATGGATTTTGGCCAATAACCTTGGAGAGAGAGGTGAGGATTGAAAACAGGAGTATTAATCCAGATCAATCATTACGCCTTAAAGCCTGAAACCATGAGACAAAATGTATCTGACTGCACTGAAGCAGATGTTCTGTTCTGTTTTGACAGGTAGCAAAAATGAATTAGCAGGATTTAATCTTCAATACTGGAGGCAAAACACCCCAGATAATAACTATTTCAATATACAGATGGATTAAATTAATGACAAGACAAAGAATCTTCCTTTAGATTTCAGTCCCCTTGACTAATTTGATAATTGCTTATTTTCCATTATAGCCCAGAGAGATTCTTCCTTTACCTGTTGGAAAAATTAAAGTGTTGAAAATAGCATCTTTCAGCCTGATGTGACACCCTAAACCCTAGAGTGACTATGTCTCTTTCCCCGCAGGAGAGACAGAGAAGATGATTTGTTGAGAGGCCCTGGGGAGTAAATTTGCCTTGAAAACAGGTGGTACAATACTGTACCACAGCATGCCTGGAGGGAATATTTGTAGATACTCAAGAAACACAAAAACAAAACATTTCCCTCCAACGAAAACCAATTATAGGCCTAAAGTGCAGTATTACAGAATGCATGGGAATAAATCTGTCCCACACTCTGAAATATTTCACTTAAAGCATTTACCATATCTGCAGCCCTACTGTTTGGAAAATATATACTCTGGTATGTTCTTTATTATTTAGTTATGACTTTCGTGTTGTTCATTCAAAATGTTGCTGAAGAAGCTACGGTACCAGTCGAAGGTTTGGACACACCTACTCATTCAAGTGTTTTTCTTTATTTTTACTATTTTCTACATTGCAGACTAATAGTGAAGAAGTGAAATAACACACATGGAATCATGTAGTAAAGACAAAAGTGTAAAAAAAAAGTTTTATATTTGAGATTCTTCAAAGTAACCATCCTTTGCCTTGATGACAGCTTTGCACACTCTTGGCATTCTCTCAACCAGCTTCATGAGGAATGCTTTTCCAATAGTCTTGAAGGTGTTCCCACATATGCTGAGCACTTGTTGGCTGCTTTTCTTTCACTGTGCAGTCCAACTCATCCCAAACCATCTCAATTGGGTTGATGTCAAGTGATTGTGGAGGCCAGGTCATCTGATTCAGCTCCATCACTCTCCTTCTTGAACAAATAGACCTTAGACAGCCCGTAGGTATGTTTTGTGTCATTGTCCTGTTGAAAAATTAATTAAACTTCCACTAAGCGCAAACCAGATGGGATGGCGTATTGCTGCAGAATGCTGTGGCAGCCATGCTGGTTAAGTGTGCCTTGAATTCTAAATAAATCACTGACAGTGTCAGCAGCATAGAACCCACACACCATTACACGTCTTCCTCCATGCTTCACGGTGGGAACCACACATGCGGAGATCCTCGGTTCACCTACTCTCAAAAAGACACAGCGGTTGGAACCAAAAATTTCAAAAATTTGGACTCATCAGACCAAAGGACAGATTTCCATCGGTCTAATGTTCATTGCTTGTGTTTCTTGGCCCAAGCAAGTCTCTTTGTAACAATTAGACCATGAAGGCCTGATTCACGCAGTCTCTGCTGAACAGTTGATGTTGAGATATGTCTGTTACTTGAACTATGTGAAGCATTGATTTGGGCTGCAATTTATGAGGCTGGTAACTCTAGTGAACATATCCTCTGCAGCAGAGGTAACTCTGGGTCTTCCTTTAATGTGATGGTCCTCATGAGAGCCAGTTTCATCGTAGCACTTGATGGTTTTTGAGACTGCAATTTGAGAAAAATTCAAATTTCTTGACATTTTTCGCATTGACTGTCACGCTCTGTCCTGATAGAGTATTTTTCTGTCTCTATTTTTGTTTGGTCAGGGTTGTGATTTGGGTTGGCATTCTATGTTCTGTTTTCTATGTTTTGTTATTTCTATGTTTTAGTCGGATATGGTTCTCAATCTGGGACAGCTGTCTATCGTTGTCTCTGATTGGGAATCATACTTAGGCAGCCTTTTCCCCTGTTTGTTTTGTTGGCAACATTGACTATAATAAAAGAAAATGTACACTCACCACACTGCGCTTTGGTCCACTTATTCCTTCCAGGAAGACGGCCGTGACAGAACTTCCCACCATCCAAGGACCAAGCATGTTGGCCAGGAGAGGAGTTAGGGGCACACGGGACGGTCGAGGATGGAACCAGAGCCAGTCGGGGTGAACTTGGAGGGGAGCGAAGGGAGTGAAGCAGAGACAGTGAAGGAGTTGATGGTGATATTAGAGGAGAGATTTAGGAGAGAGCTGCTGTGTTGCTGCATGAGGCACGATATTCGCCCTACTAAGCGTGTCCTTAGGTTGATGTCACCTGAGTCAGCTCTCCATACTCGTCCTGAGGTGCATGCCATCCGTCTGGTGAAGACTGTGCCAGCCCCACGCACCAGGCCTCCTGTGCGCCTCCCCAGCCCTGCACGTCTTGTGCCAGCTCGGCGCTCCAGACCTCCAGTGCGCCTCCACAGCGCGGGGAGTCCTGAGCCGGCTCTACGCACAGTATCCCCAGTTCGCCAGGAGCACCCAGTGCGGCCTGTTCCAGCTCCCAGCACGTGTCGGGCTAAAGTGGGCTACGCACCAGATCTCCAGTGCTCCCCCACAGCCCAGTTCATCCTGTGCCTCCTCCAAGGACCAGGCCTCCAGTAGGTCTCCCAAGCCTGGTTCATCATGTGCCTCCACCACGGACCAGGCCTCCAGTAGGTCTCCCCAGCCTCTGGAGTCTGTGGCCTGCTCCACGGGCCAGTCCAGGGCCTCCAGCAACGGACCCCAGTCCGGGCCCACAGCGAGTGTGCCCAGTCCTGGGCCCGCAATGAGGGTCCCCAGTCCGGGGCTGGCAACGAGGGTCCCCAGTCCGGGGCCCGCAGCGAGTGTTCCCAGTCCGGGGCCCGCAGCGAGTGTTCCCAGTCCGGGGCCGGCAACGAGGGGTTCCTAGTCCAGGGCCCGCAACGAGGGTGCCCAGTCCGGGGCCTGCAGCGAGGGTGCCCAGTCCGGGACCCGCAGGGAGGGTGCCCAGTCCGGGGCTCGCAGCGAGAGTGCCCAGTCCGGGGCCCGCAGAGAGGGTCCCCAGTGCGGGGTCGGCGGCGAGGGTCCCCACATCAGAGGTTCCACCGAAGTGGGGTGAGCCAGAGGTGGAGTAGGGTCTACGTCCTGCACCAGAGCCGCCACCATGGATAGAAGCCCACCCGGACCCTCCCGTATAGGTTCAGGTTTTGCGGCCGGAGTCTGCACCCTTGGGGGGGGGAGGTACTGTCACGCCCTGACCTGAGAGAGCCTTTTTATGTCTCTATTTTGGTTTGGTCAGGGTGTGATTTGGGTGGGAATTCTGTGTTCCGTTTTCTATGTTTTGTTATTTCTATGTTTTGGTCGGGTATGGTTCTCAATCAGGGACAGCTGTCTATTGTTGTCTCTGACTGGAAATCATACTTAGGCAGCCATTTCCCCTGTTGTGTTTGTGGGAAGTTAACTTTGTTAGTGGCACTAATGCCCTGTTAATAAGCTTCATGGTCATTTCTATGTTTTCTTGTTTTGTTGGCAACATTGGCTATCTGAGACGACCGGCAGGAGGAGAGTGTTCTGCGCGCAGTCCGTAAGAAATCACAAAGTGCTCGAAACGAGCGAAAAACAACGCCCGAGTGGAACAACGAGCTTGGACGGGCATTAAGTCTTTCAATTCCACAGACTGTTAACCCGACAACACGCAATAAATGAAAATGTATGCTCACCAGGCTGCGCTTTGGTCCACTTATTCCTTCCAGGAAGACGGCCGTGACATTGACTGACCTTCATGTCTTAAAGTAATGATGTACCGTCGTTTCTCTTTGCTTATTTGAGCTGTTCTTGACATAATATGGACTTGGTCTTTTACCAAATAGGGCTATCTTTGCTACGTTGTCACAACACAACTGATTGGCTTACACGCATTAAGAAGGAAATAAATTTCACACATTTTTTATCACAGCACACCTGTTAATGGAAATGCATTCCAGGTGACTACCTCATGAAGCATGAAGCTGGTTGAGAAAATGCCAAGAGTGTTCAAAGCTGCTGTTATCAAATCTAAGATCTTAAAAAAAAAAAAACACCTTTTTGGTTACTACATGATTCCATGAGTTATTTCATAGTTTTGATGTTTTCTCTATTATTCTACAATGTATAAAATAGTACAAATAAAGAAAATCCCTTTAATTTATAGGTGTCCCAAGTTTTGACTAGTACTGCATGTCGCTCAACAGTGGTGGAAAAAGTATCCAATTGTCATACTTGAGTAAAAGTAAAGATACCTTCACAGAAAATGACTCAAGTGAAAGTCACCCAGTAAAATACTACTAGTAAAAGTTTAAAAGTATCTAGTTTTAAATATACTTAAGCATCAAAAGTAAAAGTACATTTTATACATCCTTTCAAATTCCTTATATTAAGCAAACCAGATGGCACCATTTTTTTATTTTTTATGTTTACGTATAGCACACTCAAACACTCAGGCAAAATTTACAAACAACGCATTTGTGTTCAGTGAGTCCGCCAGCTCAGCGGCAGTAGGGAATGACCACATGTTCTCTTGATAAGTGCGTGAATTGGACAATTTTCCTGTCCTGCTAAGCTTTGTCAATGTAACGAGTGCCAAGGAAAATGTATGAAAGTAATCAAATATATATTTTATTTAGGAAAGTAGTGGAGCAAAAGTTGTAAAAAAAATATAAATAGTAAAGTAAATTACAGATACCCAAAAAAATATTTAAGTATTACTTCAAATGATTTTTACTTAGTTACTTTACACCACTGGTCGTCAAAAGTGTCCAATTGTGTCACTCATTCCTAAGCGAGATGGGTCGGCAAGCACAATTTCCTCATTTTTGACAAATCACTCCAAAATATATTAGCAAAGAGGCCAGCTGTCAATCTAGCTGCCCAGCGGTCATTACAGGCCTTTTTTGAGGTGTTGAAAAATGATGTAATCAGACTGTCCTTCCCTCCATCCATCCTCTCTGTGGTCCCTCTCCCCTGGCCTCGCTCTGGATCAAGTCCCCATGCAGCCTCCTGACCCCGTTAGGGTAGCATGATGGGCGGTCCTGTCACTACAAATGGCTGCTCAGGTCCGGTCTGCGGATCACCCTCACTGTGAGTAAACCTCCGTGTTATTTCTGTTTTATAGGTTACGCTCGGATAACAGCTCTGGATGGATGTGGTAAACTTAGTTATTGTCACTCAGAGCGGGGGAGTGGATGTGTTTACTGATTGGGAATGGAGGGAGTGAGAGCTATGAGAAGTTATGTGCTGTAGTTTCTCTCAGTGTGATAAAGAACCACATTTATTATACTATGTTTAAAATGAAAATAAGTGAGGGGGAAGTGTTGCTATGTCTTTAAACATGCTGACATATACCGGGCAGTATGGTACCAAAGATGATGTTCAAAGAGGTTATTTAAATTTCATAGAAACGGAATGACTCATATATGATGCGTATTTTCACTTCTGGAGAGCTATATGTCTTTGATGGAGAGGAGGACAGACGTGGGTTTGTTATTGAAGTAAAGAATAATTGTTGGCGGCCTCTGCCTGTACAAAGACCTTGTGATATGAATCCAATGCACTATGTATGGCCCTTAGAACAAGCAGGCATCCAGGAAAGCACGTGGCTTTTGATCCTGCTTCCCCTCTCTTGTCTTTCATCTGACCCATCCTCCCAAAGCATTGTCACTGAGACCTGGACAGAGGATAGAGCACTGGTGTACCTCTCTAATCCTCAAGGGTTACAGTGTCTCCTCATGTTCAATGCCCAATTTCAATTAATGGGTTGTTATTATCATTATTTGGTCCGTATTTTTATTTTACCATGCTCTGTATAGGTATAGAGTTACAGGCTTCGCTAAAACTGCTAATAACCTTTCAGTTTACTTGTGTCTATCTCTTTCACTTCACTTAAAAGTATATGAACTCGGATTGGACAAAGACACCATGTTAAGTACTGTCCAAAACCATTTTTTCTTTCATAAAGGAATGCAGTTTATAGAAGCCTCTCCTCTTAATCTCCATTATGTGACCATGTCAGCAAATTACACACTGTGAACAACTCATCGAAGCTATGAAGAGGAGGGCTTCTGGGAAGATAATTGGTTTGGAGCAGTTCCGCTGAGCATGTACATTTTTCTCCCACATAAATATCCATGGTCCGCCCCTCCACAGCAGTATATCCCCCTTATCACTGAAAAAAGCCCACTTTAATTCACTGGATTCAGCATTTAGAATATATTGACTGCATCCGCCTTATCTAAGGGTAGCATTTATAATCTCAACTGTACATTTATATATACAGTAAATAACATATTCGGAAAGTTGAATTGTTCTTTAAACTATGACCCATTGTGAGTAGTTTAGATACATGGGTTGGGAACTAGTGACCTTTGGGTTGTTACAGCAGGAGACCCAGCTTGGAATCCTCCATTGAGAGGTGAAACAAAGCATAAACTTGTTGTTCAATCATAAATGTCTCTAAGATGAATTGCAGTGGCGGGAAACACATAATGCAACGTTTTTAAAAGTTGTCAAGTGATAACAACCGACCGGACAAAAAAAAACTGGTTGAATTAACAGTTTCCATCACGATGAAATTCAATGTGATGACAATGTGATGACATTGAATCAACGTGGAAAACTAATTGGATTTGCAAAAAAGTAATCAACGTCAGGGACAATTTTCAGCGTTTCACACAACTTTTAACCTACATCCAATGTCATGGTAACATTTTATGTTGATTTCACCATTTAATTAACTTTAGTTGACAACTCAACAAATGTTATTTTTTTAAAAAAGACGTTGACTTGACATCTGTGCCAAGTGTCATGCAAGGTTAATGAAACAGGATAACTGAAGATGATACAGCGTTGGGAAGTAGTGTAGTTCAACTAGTAATTTAACTACATTTTGCAGTAGCTTGGTGGTAGTTTAATACATGGGAATTTTGATAGTGTTTTCAGTAGTTAATTACTTTTTTGCCATGTAGTGGTATAACTAATTACTGGAACTACACCAAACTTTATTTTGCAAAAATAAGAAAATATGGGTAAATTAGGCAATAATTTCCTTTCTTTTTCAGCACCAGCCCTACCTAATTCTCACTTGAAACATATGTTTGTTGTTTAATAGGCTAAATTACACATTCTGTTAACATATGACCCACCAAAGTGATTTGTTCTTGCAATTTGTAGTCCATGACATTTCATATTTACATATGATCATTTTAGTGGAGACTAGTGGATATATAGGAGGACAGGCTCATCGTAATGGCTGGAATGGAATAGATGGGAAGGTAACACATGGTTGTCATGTCATGACAATGAGCCCATCCTCTGGTATCTCCGCCCACCAGCCACCACCGGATAGTTTTTCAGGAAGTAGTTTCAATGTAGTGAACTACTTTTTCAAAGTAACTTTAGTCAAGTAAACTACATTTTTCTTAAGGGTAGCTTTAGTGTAGCTTAACTTCTTCCAGTGGGAAGTAACTGGTAGCTTGGTAAACTATATTTTCATCTTAGCTTCCCCAACACTGAGATGATCACAGATATGTGTGCAGTACAAGCCCACAATTCTCATCTAGTGTGGGAGGTTTGGTTCTAGATTACTAATCACATGGGGAGAGCTGAGAGGTGGGAGAGGAAATCTGCTT